>NC_054484.1:80246315-80555916 GCF_017639515.1 Carcharodon carcharias
TTGACTCAATGTTTCTCTGAATATTGACACACTGTTTCCCTGATTATTCACTCATTGTTTCTCTGGTTATTGAATCATTGGTTCCCTGATTATTGACTAACTGTTTCCCTGATTATTGACCCTCTGTTTCTTTGATTATTGATTTGCTATTTCACTGATTATTGACTCACTGTTACCCTGATTATTGACTCACAGTTTCTCTGATTATTCACTCACGGTTTCCCTGATTTTTGACTCAATGTTTCTCTGGTTATTGAATCACTGTTTCTCTGATTATTGACTCACTGTTTCTCAGGTTATTAACCCAATGTTTATGTGATTATTTACTCAATGTTTCTCTGATTATTCACCCACCATTTCTCAGAATATTCACTCCCTGTTTCTCTCACTATTGATCCGTTATTTCTCAGATTAGTGACTCACTGTTTCTCAGGTTGTTGACCCACTGTTTCTCTGATTATTGACTAACTATTTCTCTGATGATTGACTCACTGTTACGCTGATTATTGACTCAATGCTTCTCTGATTATTTACACACTGTTTCTCTGAATATTCACCCTCTGTTTCTCCCTTTATTGACCCGTTGTTTCTCAGATTAATGTCCCACTGTTTCTCAGATTATTGACCCACGGTTTGTCACATTATTGACGCACCATTTCTCTGATTATGGACTCGCTGTTTCTCAGATTATTGATTCACTGTTCCTCTGATCTTTGATTGACTGCTTCTAGTTATTGACCAACTGCTTCTCTGATTATCGACTCACTGTTTCGCTGACTATTGACCCATTGTTTCTCTGATTATTGACAAACTGTTTCTCTGATTATTCACTTACTGTTTCTCTGATTATTCACTCACTCTTTCTCTGATTGTTGAATCGCTGTTTCACTGATTATTATTGCTGTTCCACTGATTATTGACTCACTAGTTCCCTGATTATTAACTAAATGTTTCCTTGATTGTTGCCCCACTGCTTATGTGATTATTTACTCACGGTTCCTCAGATTATTCACCCACAGTTTCTCTGAATATTCTCTCCCTGTTTCTCTCATTATTGATATGTTGTTTCTCAGATTAGCGACTCACAGTTTCCCTGATTATTGTCTCACTGTTTCTCTGATTATTTACTGTCACCCTGATTATTGATGCACAGTTTCTCTGATTATGACACACTTTTTCTCTGATTGTTGACTCACTGTTTCTCTGAACTTTGACTTGCTGCTTCTAATTATAGAGACATTGTTTCCCTGATTAGTGACCCAGTTTTTCTCTGATTATTGTTCCACTGTTTCCCTGACCATTGACACTCTGTTTCTCTGATTATTGATTCACTATTTCTATGATTATTGACTCACTGTCACCCTGATTATTGACACACTGTTTCTCTGATTATTGACACACTTTTTCTCTGATTATTAACATACTGTTTCTATGAACATTCAATCCCTGTTTCTCTCATTATTGGCCACAGTTTCTCAGATTATCACCTCACTGTCTCTCAGATTTTTGACCCACTGTGTCTGCGATTATTGATTCATTTTTACTCTGATTAATGACTCACTGTTACCCTGATAATTGACTCACTGTTTCTCTGATTATTGACTCCATTCTGCTCTGAATCTTGACCCACTGTTTCCCTGATTATTGATTCAATGTCTCTCTGGATATTGAATCACTTTTTCTCTGATTATGGACTCACTGTTTCTCAGATTATTGAGCCATTGTATATCAGATTATTGACACACTGTTTCTCTGATTATTGACCCGCTGTGTCTCAGAATATTGACTCACTGTGTCTTTGATTATTGACTCACTATTTCTCTGGTTATTGCCTCACTGTTTCTCTGATTATTGACTCAATGTTTCTCTGAATATTGACACACTGTTTCCCTGTTTATTGACTCAATGTCTCTCTGGTTATTGAATCACCGTTTCTCTGATTATTGACTCACTGTTTCTCTCATTATTGACATGTTGTTTCTCAGATTTGCGACTCACTGTTTCCCTAATTATTGACTCACTATTTCTCTGATTATTGACTAACTGTCACCCTGATTATTGACGCACAGTTTCTCTGATTATTGACTCGCTGTTTCTCTGATCTTTGACTCGCAGCTTCTAATTATAGAGATATTGTTTCCCTGATTAGTAACCCAGTTTTTCTCTGATTATTGTTCCACTGTTTCCCTGACCATTGACACTCTGTTTCTCTGATTATTAACTCACTTTTTCTCTGATTATGGACTCACTGTCACCCTGATTATTGACTAACTGTTTCTCAGCTTATTGACACACTTTTTCTCTGATTATTGACATACTGTTTCTCTCAATATTCAATCCCTGTTTCTCTCATTATTGGCCGCTGTTTCTTAGATTAGCAGCCCACTGTTTCTCAGATTATTGAACCACTGTGTCTCTGATTATTGACTCACTTTTACTCTGATTAATGACTCACTCTTAACCTGATTGTTGACTCCCTGTTTCTCTGATTATGGATTCACTGTTTCTCTGATTATTGAACCACTGTTTATCAGATTATTGACGCATTGTTTCTCTGATTATTGACTCACTGTGTCTTTGATCATTGACTCACTACTTCTCTGATTATTGACTCACTGTTTCTCTGATTATTGGCTCAATGTTTCTCTAAATATTCACACACTGTTTCCCAGTTTATTGACTCAATGTCTCTCTGGTTATTGAATCACCGTTTTACTGATTATTGACTCACTGTTTCTCAGATTATTGACTCACTGTTTATCAGATTATTGGCGCACAGTTTCTCTGATTATTTCCTCATGATTTCTCTGATTATTGACTCACTCTTACCCTGATTATTGAGTCTCTGTTTCTTTAATTAATGACACACTGTTTCTCTGAATATTTACTCCCTGTTTCTCTCATTAATGAACTGCGCTTTCTCAGATTAGCGACTCACTCTTTCTCTGATTATTGACCCACTATTTCTCTGATTATTGACACACTATTTCTCTGATTTTTGACTTACTGTTAGCTTAATTATTGACACGCTGTTTCCCTGTTTATTAACTCAATGTCTCTCTGGTTATTGAATCACCGTTTCTCTGATTATTGACTCACTGTTTCTCTCATTATTGACATGTTGTTTCTCAGATTTGCGACTCACTGTTTCCCTGATTATTGACTCACTGTTTCTCTGATTATTGACTCACTATTTCTCTGATTATTGACTAACTGTCACCCTGATTATTGACGCACAGTTTCTCTGATTATTGACACACTTTTTCTCTGATTATTGACTCACTGTTTCTCTGATCTTTGACTCGCTGCTTCTAACTATAGAGACATTGTTTCCCTGATTAGTGACCCAGTTTTTCTCTGATTATTGTTCCACTGTTTCCCTGACCATTGACACTCTGTTTCTCTGGTTATTAACTCACTATTTCTCTGATTATGGACTCACTGTCACCCTGATTATTGACTAACTGTTTCTCAGATTATTGACACACTTTTTCTCTGATTATTGACATACTGTTTCTCTTAATATTCAATCCCTGTTTCTCTCATTATTGGCCACTGTTTCTCGGATTAGCAGCCCACTGTTTCTCAGATTATTGAACCACTGTATCTCTGATTATTGACTCACTTTCACTCTGATTAATGACTCACCCTTAACCTGATTATTGACTCACTGTTTCTCTGATTATTGATTCAATGTCTCTCTGGATATTGAATCACTTTTTCTCTGATTATGGACTCACTGTTTCTCAGATTATTGAGCCATTGTTTATCAGATTATTGACACACTGTTTCTCTGATTATTGACCCGCTGTATCTCAGAATATTGACTCACTGTGTCTTTGATTATTGACTCACTATTTCTCTGATTATTGCCTCACTGTTTCTCTGATTATTGACTCAATGTTTCTCTGAAAATTGACACACTGTTTACCTGTTTATTGACTCAATGTCTCTCTGGTTATTGAATCACCATTTCTCTGATTATTGACTCACTGTTTCTCTCATTATTGACATTTTGTTTCTCAGATTTGCGACTCACTGTTTCCCTGATTATTGACTCACTATTTTTCTGATTATTGACTAACTGTCACCCTGATTATTGACGCACAGTTTCTCTGATTATTGACACACTTTTTCTCTGATTATTGACTCACTGTTTCTCTGATCTTTGACTCGCAGCTTCTAATTATAGAGATATTGTTTCCCTGATTAGTAACCCAGTTTTTCTCTGATTATTGTTCCACTGTTTCCCTGACCATTGACACTCTGTTTCTCTGATTATTAACTCACTATTTCTCTGATTATGGACTCACTGTCACCCTGATTATTGACTAACTGTTTCTCAGCTTATTGACACACTTTTTCTCTGATTATTGACATACTGTTTCTCTCTATATTCCATCCCTGTTTCTCTCATTATTGGCTGCTGTTTCTTAGATTAGCAGCCCACTGTTTCTCAGATTATTGAACCACTGTGTCTCTGATTATTGACTCACTTTTACTCTGATTAATGACTCACTCTTAACCTGATTGTTGACTCCCTGTTTCTCTGATTATGGATTCACTGTTTCTCTGATTATTGAACCACTGTTTCTCAGATTATTGACCCACTGTTTATCAGATTATTGACGCACGGTTTCTCTGATTATTGACCCGCTGTTTCTCAGATTATTGACACAGTTTTTATCAGATTATTGACGCACTGTTTCTCTGATTTTTGACCCACTGTTTCTCAGATTATTGACCCACTGTGTCTCTTACTATTGACTCACTTTTACTCTGATTAATGACTCCCTGTTTCTCTGATAATTGACTCAATGATTCTCTGAATATTTGCACACTGTTTCCCTGTTTATTGACTCAATGCCTCTCTGGTTATTGAATCACTGTTTCTCTGATTATGGACTCACTGTTTCTCAGATTATTGAACCACTGTTTATCATATTATTGACGTACTGTTTCTCTGATTGTTGACCCGCGGTTTCTCAGATTATTGACACAGTTTTATCAGATTATTGACGCACTGTTTCTTTGATTTTTGACCCACTGTTTCTCAGATTATTGACCCACTGTGTCTTTGATGATTGACTCACTGTTTCTCTGATAATTGATTCAATGTTTCTCTGAATATTGACACAATGTTTCCCTGTTTATTGACTCAATGCCTCTCTGGTTATTGAATCACGGTTTTTCTGATTATTGACTCACAGTTTCTCTGATTATTGACTCACTGTTTCTCAGATTATTGACCCCGTTTTTATCAAATTATTGAGGAACTGTTTCTCTGATTATTGACCCGCTGTTTCTCTAATTATTGACCGTTGTTTCCCAGATTATTGAACCACTGTTTCTCTGATTATTGTCCCACTTTTTCTTTGCTTATTGACTCACTGTTTCTCTGATTAATAACTCACTGTTTCTATGATCTTTGATTCACTGCTCCTAATTATTGACCCCCTGTTTCTCGGATTATTGACACACTATTTCCCTGACTATTGACCCACTATTTCTCTTATTATAGACACACTGTTTCTCTGAATAGTGACCCAGTGTTTCTCTGATTATGGTTCCACTGTTTCCCGGACTGTTGACCCACTGTTTCTCTGATTATTGGTGCACACATTTTCTCTGATTATTGACATACAGTTTCTCTGAATATTCAATCCCTGTTTCTCTCATTATTGGCAGCTGTTTCTCAGATTAGCAGCCCACTCTTTCTCAGATTATTGACCCACTGTGTCTCTGATTATTGACTCACTTTTTCGCTGATTAATGACTCACTCTTACCATGATTATTGACTCACTTTTTCTCTGATTAATGACTCACTCTTACCATGATTATTGACTCACCCTGACCATGATTATTGACTCACAGTTTCTCTGATTATTGACTCCATTCTTCTCTGCATATTAACTCACTTTTTCCCTGATTATTGATTCAATATCTCACTGGATATTGAATCACTGTTTCTCTGATTATGGACTTACTGTATCTCAGATTATTGAACCACTGTTTATCATATTATAGACGCACTGTTTCTCTGATTGTTGACCCGCTGTTTCTCAGATTACTGACTCACTGTTTATCAGATTATAGACCCACTGTTTCTGTGATTATTGACACACTGTTACCCTGATTATTGACTCCCTGTTTCCCTGATTATTGACTCAATGTTTTTCTGATGATTGAATGAATGTTGCTCTGATTATTGACTCACATTTCCTCAGATTATTAATCCACGTTGATCTGGTTATTGACGCACTATTTCTCTGGCTATTGACCCGCTGTTTCTCAGAGTATTTACCCACTGTTTATCAGATTATTGACGCCCTTTTTCTATGATTATTGACCGCTGTTTCTCTGATTATTGACATGCTGTTTCTCAGATTATTGACTCACTGTTACCCTGATTATTGAAACATTGTTTCTCTGATTATTGACGCGCTGTTTTTCTGATTATTCACTCACTGTTTTACTGATTATTGACTCATTATTTCCCTGATTATGTGTATACTCCAACTGGAGAAGGGGCAATACTGGACCTGGTATTATGCAATGAACGCGACCTGGTGATCGAAGTTTCAGTAGGGAAGCATTTAAGGAAAAGTCACCATAATTAATTAAGTTTCCAGGGAAGGGTCGATAGGTATAACAGCAGATCTCGGGTTAAGCCCCTCAACTGGGGAAGGTTAATTTCAATAATATTACGAAATTCTGGTCGTCATATTTCCCATAGGATATGTCTCCCTGATTACTGTTTCTCTGTTTCCCTGATTATTGACATGCAGTTTCTCCGATTATTGACGCACTTTTCCTCTGATCTTGGATTCAATGCTCCTAATTATTGACACACTGTTTCTCAAATTATTGACCCACTGTTTCTCTGATTATTGTCCCACTTTTTCATTGCTTATTGACTCAAAGTTTCTCTGATTAATAACTCATTGTTTCTATGATCATTGATTCACTGCTCCTAATTATTGACCCCCTGTTTCTCGGATTATTGACACAATATTTCCCTGACTATTGACCCACTATTTCTCTTATTATAGACACACTGTTTCTCTGAATAGTGACGCAGTCTTTGTCTGATTATTGTTCCACTGTTTCCCTGACTGTTGACCCACTGTTTCTCTGATTATTGGTGCACACTTTTTCTCTGATTATTGACATACTGTTTCTCTGAATATTCAATCCCTGTTTCTCTCATTATTGGCAGCTGTTTCTCAGATTAGCAGCCCACTCTTTCTCAGATTATTGACCCACTGTGTCTCTGATTATTGACTCACTTTTTCTCTGATTAATGACTCACTCTTACCATGATTATTGACTCACTCTGACCATGATTATTGACTCACAGTTTCTCTGATTATTGACTCCATTCTTCTCTGAATATTGACTCATTTTTTCCCTGATTATTGATTCAATGTCTCTCTGGATATTGAATCACTGTTTCTCTGATTATGGACTCACTGTTTCTCAGATTATTGAACCACTATTTATCATATTATTGACGCACTGTTTCTCTGATTGTTGACCCGCTGTTTCTCAGATTATTGAACCACTGTGTCTTTGCTTATTGGCTCACTATTTCTGTGATTATTGACTCTCTGTTTCTCTGATTATTGACACATTGTTTCCCTGATTTTGTAGATACTGCAACAAGGGAATGGACAATACTGGAACTGGTTTTATGGAATGAACCCGACCTGTTGATCGAATTTTCAGTAGGGAAACATTTCCGGAAAAGTGACATCATTCAGTAGGTTTCCACGTAATGCTGGATAAGTATAAGAGGAGACCTCGGATTAAGCTCCTTAACTGGGGAATGTTAATTTTAACAACATTAGGAAATTCTGGTCGCCACATTACCAGAAGGATATGTTTCCCTGATTACTGACTCTCTGTTTCCCTGATTATTGACAAAGTGTTCCTCTGATCTTTGATCCACTGCTTCTAGTTTTTGACCACTGTTTATCAGATTGTCGACTCACTGTTTCTCTGATTATTGTCCCACTTCTTCACCGCTTAATGACTCACTGTTTCTCTGATTAATAACTCACTGTTTCTATAATCTTTGATTCACTCTTCAAATTATTGACCCTCAGTTTGTCTGATCTTTGACCCAGTTATTATCTAATTATTGCCTCACGGTTTCTCTAATTATTGACCCACTGTTTCTCAGATTATTGACACACTGTTTCCCTGACTATTGACCCACTGTTTCTCTGATTATTGACTCGCTACTTCTAATTAGAGACACACTGTTTCCCAAATTATTGATTCATTGATTTTCTGATTATTGCCCCACTGTTTCCCTGATTATTGACCCACTGTTTCAGTGATTATTCACTCACTGTTTCCCTCATTATTGACCCATTCTATGTCTGATTATTGACCAACTGTTTCCCTGATTAGTCACTCACTGTTTCGCTGTTTATTCCCTTACCCGTTTTCTGATTTTTGAATCACCGTTTCACTGATTATTTTCGCTGTTCCCTGAATTATTGACTCACTGGTTCTCTGAGTATTGACTAACTGTTTCCCTGATATTCACCCACTGTTTATGTGATTATTTACTCACTGTTTCTCCAATTATTCACCCACAGTTTCTCTGAATATTCATTCTCTGTTTCTATCATTATTGAGCTGCTGTGACTCATTGTTTTTCAGATTATTGACCCACTCTTTCTGTGATAATTGACACACTGTTTCTCTCATAATTGACTCACTCTTACCCTGATTTTTGACTCTCTGTTTCTCTGATCATTAACACACTGTTTCTCTGAATATTGACTCACTCTTTCAATGATTATTGAAGCACTGTTTCTCTGATTATTGAATCACTGTTTCTCTGATTATTGACTCACTGTTTCTCAGATTATTGACCTTTTGTTTATCACATTATGACGCGCTGTTTGTCTGATTATTGACCTGCTGTTTCTCTGATGTGTGACCCACTATTTCTCTGATTATTGACTCGTTACTTCAAATTAGAGACACACTGTTTCCCAGATTATTGACTCATTGATTTTCTGATTATTGCCCCACTGTTTCCCTGATTATTGACCCACTGTTTCTCAGATTATTCACTCACTGTTTCCCTCATTATTGAACCATAATATGTCTGATTATTGACCAACGGTTTCCCTGATTATTCACTCACAGTTTCGCTGTTTATTCACTTACTCTTTTTCTGATTTTTAAATCGCTGTTTCACTGCTTATTTTCACTTTTCCCTGAATTATTGACTCACGGTTTCCCTGTGTATTGACCCACTGTTCATGTGATTATTTACTCACTGTTTATGTGATTATTTACTCACTGTTTCTCCAATTATTCACCCACAGTTTCTCTGAATATTCATTCGCTGTTTCTATCATTATTGAGCTGCTGTGACTCATTGTTTTTCAGATTATTGACCCACTCTTTCTGTGATAATTGACACACTGTTTCTCTCATAATTGACTCACCCTTACCCTGATTATTGACTCTCTGTTTCTCTGATCATTAACACACTGTTTCTCTGAATATTGACTCACTGTTTCAATGATTATTGAAGCATTGTTTCTCTGATTATTGAATCACTGTTCCTCTGAATATTCAATCACTGTTTCTCTCATTATTGGCCACTGTTTCTCAGATTAGCAGCCCACTGTTTCTCAGTTTATTGACCCACTGTGTCTCTGATTATTGACTCACTGTTTCTCTGATTATTGATTCAATGTCTCTCTGGATGTTGACTCCCTGTTTCTCTGATTATGGATTCACTGTTTCTCTGATTATTGAACCACTGTTTATCAGATTATTGATGCATTGTTTCTCTGATTGTTGACACTCTGTTTCTCAGATTATTGACTCACTGTTTCTCTGATTATTGGCTCAATGTTTCTCTAAATATTGACACAATGTTTCCCTGTTTATTGACTCAATGCCCTCTGGTTATTGAATCACCATTTCTCTGATTATTTACTCACTGTTTCTCAGGTTATTGACCCACTGTTTATCAGATTATTGACGCACAGTTTCTCTGATTATTGACCCGCTGTTTCTGAGATTATTGACCCAGTTTTTATCTGATTATTGACGCACTGTTTCTCTGATTTTTGACCCACTGTTTCTCAGATTATTGACCCACTGTGTCTTTGATGATTGACTCACTGTTTCTCTGATAATTGACTCAATGATTCTCTGAATATTGACACACTGTTTCCCTGTTTATTGACTCAATGCCTCTCTGGTTATTGAATTACGGTTTTTCTGATTATTGACTCACAGTTTCTCACATTATTGACTCACTGTTTATCAGATTATTGACGCACAGTTTCTCTGATTATTGACCCGCTGTTTCTCAGATTATTGACCCCGTTTTTATCAGATTATTGAGGCACTGTTTCTCTGATTATTGACCCGTTGTTTCTCTAATTATTGATGCACTGTTTCTCTGATAATTGTCCCACTTTTCCTTTGCTTATTGACTCACTGTTTCTCTGATTAATAACTCATTGTTTCTATGATCTTTGATTCACTGCTCCTAATTATTGACCCCTGTTTCTCGAATTATTGACACACTATTTCCCTGTCTATTGACTATATCCCTGACTATATCCCTGACTATATTTCTCTTATTATAGACACACTGTTTCTCTGATTAGTGACCCAGTCTTTCTCTGATTATTGTTCCACTGTTTCCCTGACTGTTGACCCACTGTTTCTCTGATTATTGGTGCAGACTTTTTCTCTGATTATTGACATACTGTTTCTCTCATTATTGGCAGCTGTTTCTCAGATTTGCAGCCCACTCTTTCTCAGATTATTGACCCACTGTGTCTCTGATTATTGACTCACTTTTTCTCAGATTAATGACTCACTCTGACCATGATTATTGACTCACAGTTTCTCTGATTATTGAGTCCATTCTTCTCTGAATATTGACTCACTTTTTCCCTGATTATTGATTCAATATCTCTCTGGATATTGAATCACTGTTTCTCTGATTATGGACTCACTGTTTCTCAGATTATTGAACCACTGTTTATCATATTATAGACGCACTGTTTCTCTGATTGTTGTCCCGCTGTTTCTCAGATTACTGACTCACTGTTTATCAGATTATTGACCCACTGTTTCTGTGCTTATTGACACACTGTTACCCTGATTATTGACTCAATGTTTTTCTGATGATTGAATGAATGTTGCTCTGATTATTGACTCACATTTCCTCAGATTATTAATCCACGTTGATCAGGTTATTGACGCACTATTTCTCTGGCTATTGACTCGCTGTTTCTCAGAGTATTTACCCACTGTTTATCAGATTATTGACGCCCTGTTTCTCTAATTATTGACCGCTGTTTCTCTGATTATTGACATGCTGTTTCTCAGATTATTGACTCACTGTTACCCTGATTATTGAAACATTGTTTCTCTGATTATTGACGCGCTGTTTTTCTGATTATTCACTCACTGTTTTTCTGATTATTGACTCATTATTTCCCTGATTATGTGTATACTCCAACTGGAGAAGGGGCAATACTGGACCTGGTATTATGCAATGAAAGCGACCAGGTGATCGAAGTTTCAGTAGGGAAGCATTTAAGGAAAAGTCACCATAATTCATTAAGTTTCCAGGTAAAGGTCGATCGGTATAACAGCAGATCTCGGGTTAAGATCCTCAACTGGGAAATACTGTTTCTCTGAATATTCAATCCCTGTTTCTCTCATTATTGGCAGATGTTTCTCAGATTAGCAGCCCACTCTTTCTCAGATTATTGACCCACTGTGTCTCTGATTATTGACTCACTTTTTCTCTGATTAATGACTCACTCTTACCATGATTATTGACTCACTCTGACCATGATTATTGACTCACAGTTTCTCTGATTATTGACTCCATTCTTCCCTGAATATTGACTCACTTTTTCCCTGATTATTGATTCAATGTCTCTCTGGATATTGAATCACTGTTTCTCTGATTATGGACTCACTGTTTCTCAGATTATTGAACCACTGTTTACCACATCATTGACGTACTGTTTCTCTGATTGTTGACCCGCTGTTTCTCAGATTATTGAACCACTGTGTCTTTGATTATTGACTCACTATTTCTGTGATTATTGACTCTCTGTTTCTCTGATTAATGACTCATTGTTTCCCTGATTTTGTAGATACTGCAACAAGGGAAAGGACAATACTGGAACTTGTATTATGGAATAAACCTGACCTGTTGATCGAATTTTCAGTAGGGAAGCATTTCTGGTAAAGTGACATCATTCAGTAGGTTTCCACATAATGCTGGATAAGTATAAGAGGAGACCTTGGATTAAGCTCCTTAACTGGGGAATGTTAATTTTTAACAACATTAGGAAATTCTGGTCGCCACATTACCAGAAGGATATGTTTCCCTGATTACTGACTCTCTGTTTCCCTGATTATTGACAAATTGTTCCTCTGATCTTTGATCTACTGCTTCTAGTTTTTGACCACTGTTTTTCAGATTGTTGACCCACTGTTTCTCTGATTATTGTCCCACTTCTTCACTGCTTAATGACTCACTGTTTCTCTGATTAATAACTCACTGTTTCTATAATCTTTGATTCACTCTTCAAATTATTGACCCTCAGTTTGTCTGATCTTTGACCCAGTTATTATCTAATTATTGACCCACTGTTTCTCAGATTATTGACACACTGTTTCCCTGACTATTGACCCACTGTTTCTCTGATTATTGACACACTGTTTCCCTGATATTCACCCACTGTTTATGTGATTATTTACTCACTGTTTCTCCGATTATTCACCCACAGTTTCTCTGAATATTCATTCTCTGTTTCTATCATTATTGAGCTGCTGTGACTCATTGTTTTTCAGATTATTGACCCACTCTTTCTGTGATAATTGACACACTGTTTCTCTCATAATTGACTCACTCTTACCCTGATTTTTGACTCTCTGTTGCTCTGATCATTAACACACTGTTTCTCTGAATATTGACTCACTCTTTCAATGATTATTGAAGCACTGTTTCTCAGATTATTGACCTTTTGTTTATCAGATTATGACGCGCTGTTTGTCTGATTATTGACCTGCTGTTTCTCTGATGTGTGACCCACTGTTTCTCTGATTATTGACTCACTACTTCAAATTAGAGACACACTGTTTCCCAGATTATTGACTCATTGATTTTCTGATTGTTGCCCCACTGTTTACCTGATTATTGACCCACTGTTTCTCAGATTATTCACTCACTGTTTCCCTCATTATTGAACCATAATATGTCTGATTATTGACCAACGGTTTCCCTGATTATTCACTTACTGTTTCGCTGTTTATTCACTTACTCTTTTTCTGATTTTTAAATCGCTGTTTCACTGCTTATTTTCGCTGTTCCCTGAATTATTGACTCACTGTTTCCCTGTGTATTGACCCACTGTTCATGTGATTATTTACTCACTGTTTATGTGATTATTTACTCACTGTTTCTCTAATTATTCACCCACAGTTTCTCTGAATATTCATTCTCTGTTTCTATCATTATTGAGCTGCTGTGACTCATTGTTTTTCAGATTATTGACCCACTCTTTCTGTGATAATTGACACACTGTTTCTCTCATAATTGACTCACCCTTACCCTGATTATTGACTCTCTGTTTCTCTGATCATTAACGCACTGTTTCTCTGAATATTGACACACTGTTTCAATGATTATTGAAGCATTGTTTCTCTGATTATTGAATCACTGTTTCTCTGAATATTCAATCACTGTTTCTCTCATTATTGGCCACTGTTTCTCAGATTAGCAGCCCACTGTTTCTCAGTTTATTGCCCCCCTGTGTCTCTGATTATTGACTCACTTTTACTCTGATCAATGACTCACTCTTAACCTGATTATTGACTCACTGTTTCTCTGATTATTGATTCAATGTCTCTCTGGATGTTGACTCCCTGTTTCTCTGATTATGGATTCACTGTTTCTCTGATTATTGAACCACTGTTTATCAGATTATTGACAGATTGTTTCTCTGATTGTTGACACGCTGTTTCTCAGATTATTGACTCACTGTTTCTCAGATTATTGGCTCAATGTTTCTCTAAATATTGACACACCGTTTCCCTGTTTATTGACTCAATGTCTCTCTGGTTATTGAATCACCGTTTCTCTCATAATTTACTCACTGTTTCTCAGATTATTGACCCACTGTTTATCAGATTATTGACGCACATTTCCTCTGATTATTGACCCACGGTTTCTCAGATTATTGACTCACTGTTTATCAGATTATTGACGCACAGTTTCTCTGATTATTGACCCGCTGTTTCTCAGATTATTGACCCCATTTTTATCAGATTATTGAGGCACTGTTTCTCTGATTGTTGACCCGCTGTTTCTCAGATTACTGACTCACTGTATATCAGATTATTGACCCACTGTTTCTGTGATTATTGACACACTGTTACCCTGATTATTGACTCCCTGTTTCCCTGATTATTGACTCAATGTTTTTCTGATGATTGAATGAATGTTGCTCTGATTATTGACTCACATTTCCTCAGATTATTAATCCACGTTGATCAGGTTATTCACGCACTATTTCTCTGGCTATTGACCCGCTGTTTCTCAGAGTATTTACCCACTGTTTATCAGATTATTGACGCCCTGTTTCTCTGATTATTGACCGCTGTTTCTCTGATTATTGACATGCTGTTTCTCAGATTATTGACTCACTGTTACCCTGATTATTGAAACATTGTTTCTCTGATTATTGACGTGCTGTTTTTCTGATTATTCACTCACTGTTTTTCTGATTATTGACTCATTATTTCCCTGATTATGTGTATACTCCAACTGGAGAAGGGGCAATACTGGACCTGGTATTATGCAATGAACGCGACCTGGTGATCGAAGTTTCAGTAGGGAAGCATTTAAGGAAAAGTCACCATGATTCATTAAGTTTCCAGGGAAGGGTCGATAGGTATAACAGCAGATCTCGGGTTAAACTCCTCAACTGGGGAAGATTAATTTCAACAATATTAGGAAATTCTGGTCGCCATATTTCCCGTAGGATATGTCTCCCTGATTACTGTTTCTCTGTTTCCCTGATTATTGACACGCTGTTTCTCCGATTATTGACGCACTTTTCCTCTGATCTTGGATTCAATGCTCCTAATTATTGACGCACTGTTTCTCAAACTATTGACCCACTGTTTCTCTGATTATTGTCCCACTTTTCCTTTGCTTATTGACTCAAAGTTTCTCTGATTAATAACTCATTGTTTCTATGATCTTTGATTCACTGCTCCTAATTATTGACCCCCTGTTTCTCGGATTATTGACACACTATTTCCCTGACTATTGACCCACTATTTCTCTTATTATAGACACACTGTTTCTCTGAATAGTGACGCAGTCTTTGTCTGATTATTGTTCCACTGTTTCCCTGACTGTTGACCCACTGTTTCTCTGATTATTGGTGCACACTTTTTCTCTGATTATTGACATACTGTTTCTCTGAATATTCTCTCCCTGTTTTTCTCATTATTGATATGTTGTTTCTCAGATTAGCAACTCACAGTTTCCCTGATTATTGTCCCACTGTTTCTCTGATTATTGACTCACTATTTCTCTGATTATTGACTAACTGTCACCCTGATTATTGACGCACAGTTTCTCTGATTATTGACACACTTTTTCTCTGATTATTCAATCACTGTTTCTCTGATCTTTGGCTCGCTGCTTCTAATTATAGAGACATTGTTTCCCTTGATTAGTGAACCAGTTTTTCTCTGATTATTGTTCCACTGTTTCCCTGACCATTGACACTCTGTTTCTCTGATTATTAACTCACTATTTCTCTGATTATAGATTCACTATGACCCTGATTATTGACTAACTGTTTCTCAGATTATTGACACACTTTTTCTCTGATTATTGACATACTGTTTCTCTGAATATTCAATCCCCGTTTCTCTCATTATTGGCCACTGTTTCTCAGATTATCAGCTCACTGTCTCTCAGATTTTTGACCCACTGTGTCTGCGATTATTGACTCACTTTTACTCTGATTAATGACTCACTGTTACCCTGATAATTGAGTCATTGTTTCTCTGATTATTGACTCCATTCTTCTCTCAATATTGACTCACTGTTTCCCTGATTATTGATTCAACGTCTCTCTGGATATTGAATCACTTTTTCTCTGATTATGGACTCACTGTTTCTCAGATTATTGATCCATTGTTTATCAGATTATTGACACAATGTTTCTCTGATTATTGACCCGTTGTTTCTCAGAATATTGACTCACTGTGTCTTTGATTATTGACTCACTACTTCTCTGATTATTGCCTCACTGTTTCTCTGATTATTGACTCAATGTTTCTCTGAATATTGACAAATTGTTTCCCTGTTTATTGACTCAATGTCTCTCTGGTTATTGAATCACCGCTTCTCTGATTATTGAGTCACTATTTCTCTCATTATTGACATGTTGTTTCTCCGATTAGCGACTCACTGTTTCCCTGATTATTGACCCATTGTTTCTCTGATTATTGACTGACTATTTCTCTGATTATTGACTAACTGTCACCCTGATTATTGACACACTTTTTCTCTGATTATTCACTCACTGTTTCTCTGATCTTTGGCTCGCTGCTTCTAATTATAGAGACATTGTTTCCCTTGATTAGTGAACCAGTTTTTCTCTGATTATTGTTCCACTGTTTCCCTGACCATTGACACTCTGTTTCTCTGATTATTAACTCACTATTTCTCTGATTATAGACTCACTATGACCCTGATTATTGACTAACTGTTTCTCAGATTATTGACACACTTTTTCTCTGATTATTGACATACTGTTTCACTGAATATTCAATCCCTGTTTCTCTCATTATTGGCCACTGTTTCTCAGAGTAGCAGCCCACTGTTTCTCAGATTATTGACCCACTGTGTCTCTGATTATTGACTCACTTTTACTGTGATTAATGACTCACTCTTAGCCTGATTATTGAATCACTGTTTTTCAGATTATGGATTCAATGTCTCTCTGGATGTTGACTCCCTGTTCCTCTGACTATGGATTCACCGTTTCTCTGATTATTGAACCACTGTTTATCAGATTATTGACGCATTGTTTCTCTGATTATTGACTCACTGTGTCTTTGATCATTGACTCACTATTTCTCTGATTATTGACCCACGGTTTCTCTGATTATTGGCTCATTGTTTCTCTAAATATTGACACACTGTTTCCCTGTTTATTGACTCAATGTCTCTCTGGTTATTGAATCACCGTTTCTCTCATTATTGACCCACTGTTTCTCAGATTATTGACCAACTGTTTATTAGATTATTGACGCACAGTTTCTCTGACTATTGACCCGCTGTTTCTCAGATTATTGACACAGTTTTTATCAGATTATTGATGCACTGTTTCTTTGATTTTTGACCCATTGTTTCTCAGATTATTGACCCACTGTGTCTTTGAGGATTGACTCACTATTTCTCTGAATATTGACACACTGTTTCCCTGTTTATTGACTCAATGCCTCTCTGGTTATTGAATCACGGTTTTTCTGATTTTTGACTCACAGTTTCTCAGATTGTTGACTCACTGTTTATCAGATTATTGACGCACAGTTTCTCTGATTATTGACCCGCTGTTTCTCAGATTATTGACCCCGTTTTTATCAGATTATTGAGGCACTGTTTCTCTGATTATTGACCCGCTGATTCTCTAATTATTGACCGCTGTTTCCCAGATTATTAACCCACTGTTTCTCTGATTATTGTCCCACTTTTTCTTTGCTTATTGACTCAATGTTTCTCTGATTAATAACTCACTGTTTCTATGATCTTTGATTCACTGCTCCTAATTATTGACCCCCTGTTTCTCGGATTATTGACACACTTTTTCCCTGACTATTGACCCACTATTTCTCTTATTATAGATACACTGTTTCTCTGAATACTGACCCATTCTTTCTCTGATTATTGTTCCACTGTTTCCCTGAATGTTGACCCACTGTTTCTCTGATTATTGGTGCACACTTTTTCTCTGATTATTGACATACTGTTTCTCTGAATATTCAATCCCTGTTTCTCTCATTATTGGCAGCTGTTTCTCAGATTAGCAGCCCACTCTTTCTCAGATTATTGACCCACTGTGTCTCTGATTATTGACTCACTTTTTCTCAGATTAATGACTCACTCTTACCATGATTATTGACTCACTCTGACCATGATTGTTGACTCACAGTTTCTCTGATTATTGAGTCCATTCTTCTCTGAATATTGACTCACTTTTTCCCTGATTATTGATTCAATGTCTCTCTGGATATTGAATCACTGTTTCTCTGATTATGGACTCACTGTTTCTCAGATTATTGAACCACTGTTTATCATATTATTGACGCACTGTTTGTCTGATTGTTGACCCGCTGTTTCTCAGATTATTGAACCACTTTGTCTTTGATTATTGACTCACTATTTCTCTGATTATTGACTCAATGTTTCTCTGAATATTGATACACTGTTTCCCTGTTTATTGACTCAATGTCTCTCTGGTTATTGAATCCCCATTTCTCTGATTATTGCCTCACTGTTTCTCTGATTATTGACCCACTGTTTATCAGATTATTGACGCACAGTTTCTCTGATTATTGACCCGCTGTTTCTCAGATTATTGATCCAGTTTTTATCAGATTATTGAGGCACTGTTTCCCAGATTATTGACCCACTTTTTCTCCGATTATTGTCCCACTTTTTCTTTGCTTATTGACTCACTGTTTCTCTGATTAATAACTCACTGTTTCTATGATCTTTGATTCACTGCTCCTAATTATTGACCCCCTGTTTCTCGGATTGTTGACACACTTTTTCCCTGACTATTGACCCACTATTTCTCTTATTATAGACACACTGTTTCTCTGAATACTGACCCATTCTTTCTCTGATTATTGTTCCACTGTTTCCCTGAATGTTGACCCACTGTTTCTCTGATTATTGGTGCACACTTTTTCTCTGATTATTGACATACTGTTTCTCTGAATATTCAATCCCTGTTTCTCTCATTATTGGCAGCTGTTTCTCAGTCTGGCAGCCCACTCTTTCTCAGATTATTGACCCACTGTGTCTCTGATTATTGACTCACTTTTTCTCAGATTAATGACTCACTCTTACCATGATTATTGACTCACTCTGACCATGATTGTTGACTCACAGTTTCTCTGATTATTGAGTCCATTCTTCTCTGAATATTGACTCACTTTTTCCCTGATTATTGATTCAATGTCTCTCTGGATATTGAATCACTGTTTCTCTGATTATGGACTCACTGTTTCTCAGATTATTGAACCACTGTTTATCATATTATTGACGCACTGTTTGTCTGATTGTTGACCTGCTGTTTCTCAGATTATTGAACCACATTGTCTTTGATTATTGACTCACTATTTCTCTGATTATTGACTCAATGTTTCTCTGAATATTGATACACTGTTTCCCTGTTTATTGACTCAATGTCTCTCTGGTTATTGAATCACCATTTCTCTGATTATTGCCTCACTGTTTCTCAGATTATTGAACCACTGTTTATCAGATTATTGACGCACAGTTTATCTGATTATTGACCCGCTGTTTCTCAGATTATTGATCCAGTTTTTATTAGATTGTTGATGCGCTGTTTCTCTGATTATTCACCCAATGTTTCTCTGATTATTGACCGCTGTTTCGCAGATTATTGACTCTCTGTTACCCTAATTATTGACTCACTGTTTCTCTTATTATTGACTCACTCTATTTCTGATTATTCACTCACTGTTTCTCTGATTATTGATTCATTGTTTCCCTGATTTTGTAGATACTGCAACAAGGGAATGGACAATACTGGAACTGGTTTTATGGAATGAACCCGACCTGTTGATCGAATTTTCAGTAGGGAAGCATTTCCGGAAAAGTGACATCATTCAGTAGGTTTCCACATAATGCTGGATAAGTATAAGAGGAGACCTCGGATTAAGCTCCTTAACTGGGGAATGTTAATTTTAACAACATTAGGAAATTCTGGTCGCCACATTACCAGAAGGATATGTTTCCCTGATTACTGACTCTCTGTTTCCCTGATTATTGACAAAGTGTTCCTCAGATCTTTGATCCACTGCTTCTAGTTTTTGACCACTGTTTTTCAGATTGTTGACCCACTGTTTCTCTGATTATTGTCCCACTTCTTCACTGCTTAATGACTCACTGTTTCTCTGATTAATAACTCACTGTTTCTATAATCTTTGATTCACTCTTCAAATTATTGACCCTCAGTTTGTCTGATCTTTGACCCAGTTATTATCTAATTATTGCCTCACGGTTTCTCTAATTATTGACCCACTGTTTCTCAGATTATTGACACACTGTTTCCCTGATTATTGACCCACTGTTTCTCTGATTATTGACTCGCTACTTCTAATTAGAGACACACTGTTTCCCAAATTATTGACTCATTGATTTTCTGATTATTGCCCCACTGTTTCCCTGATTATTGACCCACTGTTTCAGTGATTATTCACTCACTGTTTCCCTCATTATTGACCCATTCTATGTCTGATTATTGACCAACTGTTTCCCTGATTATTCACTCGCTGTTTCGCTGTTTATTCACTTACTCTTCTTCTGATTTTTGAATCACTGTTTCACTGATTATTTTCGCTGTTCCCTGAATTATTGACTCACTGGTTCTCTGAGTATTGACTAACTGTTTCCCTGATATTCACCCACTGTTTATGTGATTATTTACTCACTGTTTCTCCGATTATTCACCCACAGTTTCTCTGAATATTCATTCTCTGTTTCTATCATTATTGAGCTGCTGTGACTCATTGTTTTTCAGATTATTGACCCACCCTTTCTATGATAATTGACACACTGTTTCTCTCATAATTGACTCACTCTTACCCTGATTTTTGACTCTCTGTTGCTCTGATCATTAACACACTGTTTCTCTGAATATTGACTCACTCTTTCAATGATTATTGAAGCACTGTTTCTCTAATTATTGAATCACTGTTTCTCTGAATATTGACTCACTGTTTCTCAGATTATTAACCTTTTGTTTATCAGGTTATGACGTGCTGTTTGTCTGATTATTGACCTGCTGTTTCTCTGATGTGTGACCCACTGTTTCTCTGATTAATGACTCGCTACTTCAAATTAGAGACACGTTGTTTCCCAGATTATTGTCTCATTGTTTTTCTGATTATTGCCCCACTGTCTCCCTGATTATTGACCCACTGTTTCTCAGATTATTCACTCACTGTTTCCCTCATTATTGACCCATAATATGTCTGATTATTGACCAATGGTTTCCCTGATTATTCACTCACAGTTTCGCTGTTTATTCACTTACTCTTTTTCTGATTTTTAAATCGCTGTTTCACTGCTTATTTTCGCTGTTCCCTGAATTATTGACTCACTGTTTCCCTGACTATTGACCCACTGTTTATGTGATTATTTACTCACTGTTTATGTGATTATTTACTCACTGTTTCTCCAATTATTCACCCACAGTTTCTCTGAATATTCACTCTCTGTTTCTATCATTATTGAGCCGCTCTTTCTCAGATTAGTGACTCATTGTTTTTCAGATTATTGACCCACTCTTTCTGTGATAATTGAAACACTGTTTCTCTCATAATTGACTCACCCTTACCCTGATTATTGACTCTCTGTTTCTCTAATCATTAACACACTGTTTCTCTGAATATTGACACACTGTTTCAATGATTATTGAAGCATTTTTTCTCTGATTATTGAATCACTGTTTCTCTGATTATTGACTCACTGTTTCTCAGATTATTGACCTTTTGTTTATCAGATTATGATGCATTGTTTCTCTGATTATTGACCTGCTGTTTCGCTGATTATTGACTCACTGTTTCTCAGATTATTGACTCACTGTTACCCTGAGTATCGACTCACTGTTTCCCTGATTATTGACCCGCGTTTTTCTGATTATTCACTCACTGATTCTGTGATTATTGACTCATTGTTTCCCTGATTATGTAGATACTCGAACAAAGGAAGGGGCAATACTGGACCTGGCATTATGGAATGAACCTGACCTGTTCATCGAAGTTTCAGTAGGGAAGCATTTCGGGAAAAGTGACAATAATTCAGCAAGTTTCCAGGTACTGGTGGATAAGTGTAGCTGGAGACCTCGGGTTAAGCTTCTTAACTGGGATAGGTTAATTTTAACAATATTAGGACATTCTGGTCGCCACATAACCAGTAGGATATGTTTCCTTGATTACTGACTCTCTGTTTCCCTGATTATTGACACACTTTCTCCTCTGATTATTGATGCACTGTTCCTCTGATCTTTGATTCACGGCTTCGAGTTATTGACCCACTGTGTCTCAGATTATTGACCCACTGTTTCTCAGATTATTGCCCCACTTTTTCGCTGCTTATTGACTCACTGTTTCTCTGATTATTAACTCACTGGTTCTCTGATCTTTGATTCACTGCTTCTATTTATTGACCCACTGTTTCTTTCATTACTGCCTCACTATTTCTCTGATTATTCACTCATTCTTTCCCTGATTTTTGAATCACTGTTTCATTGATTATTTTCGCTGTTCCCCGGATTATTGACTCACTGGTTCCCTGATTATTGATGCACAGTTTCCATGACTATTGAGGCACGCATTAGGTAATTTTGTATTCACTGTTTCTCTGATTATTCACCCACAGTTTCTCTGAATATTCACTTCTCGTATCTCTCAGAATTTACCCGCTGATTCTCAGATTAGTGATCCACTGTTCCTCAGATTATTAACCCACTGTCTCTGAGATCATTGACACGCTGTTTCTCTGATTATTGACTCTCTCTTACCCTAATTATTGACGCTCTGTTTTTTCTGATTTTTGACTCACTTTTCACTGAGTATTGACTCTCTATTTCCGTGATTATTGACTAATTGTTTCCCTGATTATTGACCCACTGTTTGTGATTATTTACTTAATCTTTTTCATATTATTCACCAACAGTTTGTCTGCATATTCACTCCCTGTTTCTCTCATTATAAATCCGTTGTTTCTCAGATTAGCGACTCACAGTTTCTCAGATTATTCACCCACTGTTAGCCTGATTATTGACTCACTGTTTCTCTGATTATTGACACACTGCTTCTCTGAATACTCACTCCCTTTTTCTCTCATAATTCAGCCGCTGTTTCTCAGATTGGCGACACTCTGTTTCTCAGATTATTGACCCACTTTCTCTGATTATTGGATCACTGTTTCTCAGATTATTTACTGACATTTTCCCTGATTATAGACTCAGTGTTTCTCTGATTATTGAATCCATGTTTCTCTGATTATTGACTCACTGTTTCTCAGATTATTGATCCACTGTTTATGAGATAATTGGCGCACGATTTCTCTGATTATTGACCAATGTTTATCAGATTTTGACTTACAATTTCTCTGATTATTCGCTCCCTGTTTCTCAGATAATTGACCTACTTTTTCTCTGATTATTCACTCACTGTTTCCCTGATTATTGACCCATTCTATCTCTGATTATTGACCAACTGTTTCCCTGATTATTCACTCACCCTTTTCTCTCATTATTCACTTACACTTTTTCTGATTTTTGAATCACTGTTTCACTGATTATATTCGTTTTTCCCCGGTTATTGACTCACTGGTTCCCTGATTATTGACGAACTCTTTCTCTGATTATTGACCCACTATTTATGTGATCATTTACTCACTGTTTCCTTGGTTATTGACTCACTGATTCTCTGATCATTGAATCACTGTTTTCATGATTATGGACCCACTGTTTATGTGATTATTTACTCAATATTTTTCATATTATTCACCAACAGTTTGTCTGCATATTCACTCCCTGTTTCTCTCATTATAGACTCATTGTTTCTCAGATTAGCGACTCAGTTTCTCAGATTATTCACCCACTGTTAGCCTGATTATTGACTCACTGTTTCTCTGAAGATTCATTCCCTTTTTCTCTCATAATTCAGCCGCTGTTTCTCAGATTAGCGATACTCTGTTTCTCAGATTATTGACCCACTTTCTCTGATTATTGGATCACTGTTTCTCATATTATTTACTGACATTTTCCCTGATAATAGACTCAGTGTTTCTCTGATTATTGAATCCATGTTTCTCTGATTATTTACTCACTGTTTCTCTGATTATTGATCCACTGTTTATCAGATAATTGATGCACTATTTCTCTGATTATTGACCCAATGTTTATCAGATTTTGACTTACAATTTCTCTGATTATTCGCTCCCTGTTTCTCAGATTATTGACCCACTGTTTCTCTGATTATTGTCCCACTTTTTCTCTGCTTAATGACTCACTGGTTCTCTGATTATTGACTCACTGTTTCTCTGATCATTGATTCACTTCTTCTAATTATAGACACACTGTTTCTCTGCTTAGTGACCCAATGTTTCTCAGATTATGGTTCCACTGTTTCCATGACTATTGACCAAATGTTTCTCTGAATATTGACTCACTGTTTCTTTGATCTTTGACTCGCTGCTGCTAATTATAGACATGGTGTTTCCCTGGTTATTGACTCATTGATATTCTAATTATTGCCCCAATGTGTCACTGATTATTGACCCTGTGTTTCTCTGATTATTGACCAACTGTTTCTCTGATTATAACTCACTGTTTCCCTGATTATTGACCCATTCTATCTCTGATTATTGACCAACTGTTTCCCTGATTATTCACTCACCTTTTCTCTCATTATTCACTTACACTTTTTCTGATTTGTGAATCACTGTTTCTCTGATTATTTTCGTTTTTCCCCGGTTATTGACTCACTGGTTCCCTGATTATTGACAAACTCTTTCCCTGATTATTGACCCACTGTTTATGTGATTATTTATTCACAGTTTCCTTGATTATTGACTCACTGATTCTCTGATTATTGAATCACTGTTTCTCTGATTATTGACTTACTGTCTGTCAGATAATTTACCTTTAGTTTATCAGATTATTGATGCACTGTTAATCTGATTATTGACCTGCTGTTTCTCAGATTATTGACTCTCTGTTACCCTGATTATTGACTCCCTGTTTCTCTGATTATTGACTCACTGTTTTTTTTTTCTGATTATTCACTCACTGCTTGCCTCATTATTGATTCATTGGTTCCCTGATTATGTAGATACTCCAACAAGGGAATGGGCAATACTGGAACTGGTATTATGGAATGAACTCAACTTGTTGATCGAAGTTTCAGTAGGGAAGCCTTTCAGCAAAAGTGACCATAATTCAGCAAGTTTCCAGGTACTGCTGGAGAAGAATAACAGGAGACCTCTGTTTCGGCTCCTTAACTGGGGAAGGTTAACTTTAGCAATATTAGGAAATTCTGGTTGCCACATAACCAGTAGGATATGTTTCCTTGATAACTGACTCTCTGTTTCCCTGATTATTGACAAACTTTTTCCTCTGATTATTGGTGCACTGTTCCTCTGATCTTTGATTAATGGCTTCGAGTTATTGACCCACTGTTTCTCAGATTATTGACCCACTTTTTCTCTGCTTATTGACTCACTGTTTCTCTGATTGATAACTCATTGTTTCTCTGATCTTTGATTCACTGCTTCTAATTATTGACCCACTGTTTCTCTCATTATTGCCTCACTATTTCTCTAATTATTCACTCACTCTTTCCCTGATTTTTGAATCGCTGTTTCACTGATTATTTTCGCTATTCTCCGGATTATTGACTCACTGGTTCCCTGATTATTGATTCACAGTTTCCATGATTATTGAGCCACTCATTTGGTAATTTTGTATTAATTGTTTCTCTGATTATTCACCCACAGTTTCTCTGAATATTCATTTCCTGTATCTCTTAGAATTGACCCGCTGATTCTCAGGTTAGAAATTCACTGTTCCTCAGATTATTAACCCACTGTTTCTGAGATCATTGACACGCTGTTTCTCTGATTATTGACTCTCTCTTACCCTAATTATTGATGCACTGTTTTTCTGATTTTTGATTCAGTTTCACTGAATATTGACGCACCGTTTCCGTGATTATTGACTAACTGTTTCCATGATTATTGACTGACTGTTTACGTGATTATTTACTCAATCCTTCTCATAATAATCACCAACAGTTTCTCTGAATATTCACTCCCTGTTTCACTCATTATTGACCCGTTGTTTCTCAGATTAGCGACTCACAGTTTCTCAGATTATTGACAAACAGTTTTTCTGATTATTGACACACTGTTACCCTAATTATTGACTCACTGTTTCTGTGATTATTGAGACACTCTGTCTCTGAATATTCACTTCCTTTTTCTCTCATAATTGAGCCGCTGTGTCTCAGATTAGCGACTCACTGTTTCTCAGGTTATTGACCCACTTTCTCTGATAATCGACTCACTGTTTCTCAGAGTATTAACTGACCATATCCCTCATTATAGACTCAATCTTTCTCTGATTATTGAATCACTGTTTCTGATTATTGTCCCACTGTTTCTCAGATTATTGACGCACTGTTTATCAGATTATTGACGCACTATTTCTCTGATTATTGACCCGCTGTTTCTCAGATTATTGACCCAATGTTTATCATATTTTGACTTACAATTTCTCTGATTATTCATTCCCTGTTTGACCGATTATTGACCCACTGTTTCTCAGATTATTGACCCATTGCTTCCAACTTTTTCTCTGCTTAATGACTCACTGGTTTTCTGATTATTGACTCACTGTTTCTCTGACCTTTGACTCACTGCTTCTAATTATAGTCACACTGTTTCTCTGCTTAGTGACCCAGTGTTTCTCTGATAATTGTTCCACTGTTTCCCTGACTATTGACCAAATGTTTCTCTGATTATTGACTCACTGTTTCTCTGATCTTTGACTCGCTGCTGCTAATTATAGACACGCTGTTTCCCTGGATATTGACTCAATGATTTTCTGATTATTGCCCCACTGTTTCCCTGATTATTGACCCTGTGTTTCCCTGATTATTGACCAAATGTTTTTTCTGATTATTCACTCACTATTTTCCTGATTATTGACCCATTGTATCTCTGATTATTGACCAAATGTTTCCCTGATTATTCACTCACCCTTTTCTCTGATTATTCACTCAAACTTTTTCTGATTTTTGAATCGCTGTTTCACTGATTAATTTCGCTGTTCCCCAGATTATTGACTCACTGGTTCCCTAATTATTGACTCATAGTCTCCTTGATTATTGAGCCATTCATTAGGTGATTATTTACTCACTGTTCCTCTGATTATTCACCCACAGTTTCTCTGAATATTCACTCGCTGTTTCCCTCATTGTTGAGGCACTGTTTCTCAGATTAGTGACTCACTGTTTCTCAGATTATTGACCCACTGTTTCTGAGATATTTGACACACTGTTTCTTTGATCATTGACTCTCTCTTACCCTAATTATTGACGCACTGTTTTGCTGATTATTGACACACTGTTACCCTGATTATTGACTCACTGTTTCTCCGATTATTGACACAATGTTTCCCTGAATATTCATTCACTTTTTATCTCATAATTGACCCGCCATATCTCAGATTAGTGACTCACTCTTTCTCAGATTATTGTCCCAATGTCTCTGATTATTGACTCACTTTTTCTCATATTATTTACTGACTGTTTCCCTGATTATAGACTCAATGTTTCTCTGATTATTGAATCACTGTTTCTCTGATTATTGACTCACTGTTTCTCAGGTTATTGATCCACTGTTTATCAGATTGTTGACGCACTATTTCTCTGATTATTGACCCGCTGTTTCTCAGATTATTGACCCAATGTTTATCAGATTTTGATTTACAATTTCTCTGAATATTCACTCCCTGTTTCTCCGTTTATTGACCCACTGTTACTCTGATTTTTGACCCACTGTTTTCTCTGATTATTGTCCCACTTTTTTTCTGCTTAATGACTCACTGTTTCTCTGATTATTGACTCACTTTTTTCTGCTTAATGACTCACTGTTTCTCTGATTATTGACTCACTGTTTCTCTGATCTTGGACTCGCTGCATCTAATTATAGACACACCGTTTCTCTGCTTAGTGACCCAGTGTTTCTCTGATTATTGTTCCAATGTTTCCCTGACTATTGACCAAATGTTTCTCTGATTATTGACTCACTGTTTCCCTGATAGTTGACTTGCTGCTGCTAATTATAGACACGATGTTTCCCTGGTTATTGACTCGTTGATTTTGTGTTTATTGCCCCACTGTTACCCTGATTATTGACTCACTGTTTCTCCGATTTTTGGCACAATGTTTCTCTGAATATTCATTCACTTTTTATCTCATAATTGACCCGCCATATCTCAGATTAGCGACTCACTCTTTCTCAGATTATTGACGCACTGTTCCTCTGATTATTGACCCGTCGTTTCTCTGATTATTGACCTGCTGTTTCTCAGATTATTGATTCTCTGTTACCCTGATTATTGACTCACTTTTTCTCTGATTATTGACTCACTGTTTTTCCTGATAATTCACTCAGTTTCCCTCATTATTGAATCATTGTATACCTGATTATGTAGATACTCCAACAAGGGAATGGGCAATACTGGACCTGGTATTATGAAATGAACCCGAGCTGTTGATCGAAGTTTCATTAGGGAAGCATTTCGGGAAAATAGACCAAAATTCCACATTTTCCAGGTACTGGTGGAGAATAATAACAAGAGATCTCGGTTTAGGCTCCTTAACTGGGGAATGTTAATTTTAACAATATTAGGAAATTCTGCTCGCCACATAACAGGTAGGATATGTTTCCGTGATTACTGACTCTCAGTTTCCCTGATTATTGACACACTTTTTCCTCTGATTATTGACGCACTGTTCCTCTGATCTTTGATTCACTGCTTCGAGTTATTGACCCATTGGTTCTCAGATAATAGACCCGCTGTTGCTCTAAATATTGTCCCACTTTTTCTCTGCTTATTGACTCACTGTTTCTCTGATCTTTGATTCACTGCTTCTAATTATTGACCCACTGTTTCTCTCATTATTGCCTCACTATTTCTCTGATTATTCACTCACTCTTTCCCTGATTTTTGAATTGCTGTTTCACTGATTAATTTCGCTGTTCCCCGGATTATTGACTCACTTTTTCTCAGATTATTTACTGACTGTTTCCCTGATTATAGAATCAATGTTTCTCAGAATATTGAATCACTGTTTCTCTGATTATTGACTCACTGTTTCTCAGGTTATTGATCCACTGTTTATCAGATTGTTGACGCTCTACTTCTCTGATTATTGATCCGCTTTTTCTCTGATTATTGACCCAAAGTTTATCAGATTTTGACTTATAGTTTCTCTGAATATTCATTCCCTGTTTCTCCGTTTATTGACCCACTGTTTGTCTGATTTTTGACCCACTTTTTCTCTGCTTAATGACTCACTGTTTCTCTGATTATTGACTCACTGTTTCCCTGATAGTTGACTCGCTGCTGCTAATTATAGGCACGGTGTTTCCCTGGTTATTGACTCATTGATGTTGTGATTATTGCCCCACTGTTTCCATGATGATTGACGCTGTGTTTCTCTGATTATTGACCAATTGTTTCTCTGATTATTCACTCACTGTTTCCCTGAATATTGACCCATGCTATCTCTGATAACTGACCAACTGATTCCTTCATTATTCACTCACCCTTTTCTCTCATTATTCACTCACTCTTTTTCTGATTTTTGAAACGCTGTTTCACTGATTATTTTCGCTGTTCCCGGATTATTGACTCACTGGTTCCCTGATTATTTACCCACTGTTTATCTGATTATTTACTCACTGTTTCCCTGATTATTGGCCCACTGTTTCTCTGATTATTGAATCACTGTTTCTCAGATTATTGACTCAATGTGTGTCAGCTTATTGACCTTTAGTTTATCAGATTATTGATGCACTGTTTTTATGATTATTAACCCGCTGTTTCTCAGATTATTGACCTGCTGTTTCTCTGATTATTGACTCACTTTTTTTTCTGATTATTCAATCTTTGTTTCCCTCATTATTGAATCATTTTTGCTGAGTATGTAGATGCTCGAAGAAGGGAATGGTCAATACTGGACCTCATATTATGGAATGCACCTGACCTGTTGATCAAAATTTTAGTATGGAAGCATTTCTGGAAAAGTGACCATAATTCAGCAAGTTTCAAGGTACTGCTGGAGAAGAATAACAGGAGAACTCGGTTTAGGCTCCTTAACTGGGGAACGTTAATTTTAACAATATTAGGAAATTCTGGTCGCCACATAACCAGTAGGATATGTTTCCCTGATTAATGACTCTCTGCTTCCCTGATTGCTGACACAATTTTCCTATGATTATTGACGCACTGTTCCTCTGATCTTTGATTCCCTGCTTCGGGTTATTGACCCACTGTTTCTCAGATCATTGACCCACTGTTTCTCAGATTATTGACCCACTGTTTACCAGATTATTGACGCACAGTTTCTCTGATTATTGATCCGCTGTTTCTCAGATTATTGACCCAGTTTTTATCAGATTGTTGACCCACTGTTTACCAGATTATTGACGCACAGTTTCTCTGATTATTGACCCGCTGTTTCTCAGATTATTGACCCAGTTTTTATCAGATTTTTGACGCACTGTTTCTCTGAATACTGACCCGCTGTTTCTCTGATTATTGACCGCTGTTTCTCAGATTATTAACCCACTGTTTATCAGATTATTGACGCCCAGTTTCTCTGATTATTGACTCGCTGTTTCTCAGGTTATTGACCCAGTTTTTATCAGATAATTGACGCAATGTTTCTCTGATTATTGACCCGCTGTTTCTCTGATCATTCACCCACTGTTTCTGTGATTATTGACCCACTGTTTCTCTGATTATTGACTCACCGTTTTCCTGATAGTTGACTCACTGCTGCTAATTATAGACACGGTGTTTCCCTTGTTATTGACTCATTGATTTTGTGTTTATTGCCCCACTGTTACCCTGATTATTGACTCACTGTTTCACCGATTATTGACACAATGTTTCTCTGAATATTCATTCACTTGTTATCTCATAATTGATCCGCTGTATCTCAGATTAGTGACTTACTCTTTCTCAGATTATTGACCCACTGTCTCTGATTATTGACTCACTGTTTCTCAGATTATTTACTAATTGTTTCCCTGATTATAGACTCAATATTTCTCTGATTATTGACTCACTGTTTCTCTGATTATTGACTCACTGTTTCTCAGGTTATTGATCCACTGTTTTATCAGATTGTTGACGCACTATTTCTCTGATTATTGACCCGCTGTTTCTCAGATTATTGACCCAATGTTTATCAGATTTTGATAAACAATTTCTCTGAATATTCACTCCCTGTTTCTCCGTTTATTGATCCACTGTTTCTCCGTTTATTGACCCACTGTCTCTCTGATTTTTGACCCACTTTTTCTCTGCTTAATGACTCACTGTTTCTCTGATTATTGACGCACTGTTCCTCTGATCTTTGATTTACTCCTTCCAGTTATTGACCCACTGTTTCTCTGATTATTGACCCGCTGTTTCTCTGATTATTGACCCGCTGTTTCTCAGATTATTGATTCACTGTTTCTCTGATTATTGACTCATTGTTTTCCTGATTATTTAGATGCTCTAACTAGGGAGGGGCAACACTGGAGCTGGTATTATGGAATGAAACCGACCTGTTGATCGTAGTTTCAGTAGGGAAACATTTCAGGAAAAGTGCCCATTATTCAGTAAGTTTCCAGGTAAAGGTCGATAATTATAACAGGAGACCTCGGCTTAAGATCCTTAACTGGGGAAGTTTAATTTTAACAATATTTCCAATAGGATATGTTTCCCTGATTATTGACTCCCTGTTTGCCTGATTATTGACACGCTTGTTTTCTGATTATTGACGCACTGTTCCTCTGATTTTTGATTCATTGCCTCTCGCCATTGACCCACTGTTTCTCAGATTATTGACCCATTGTTTCTCTGACTATTGACCCAATGTTTCTCTGATTATTGACTCACTTTTTCTATGGTCTTTAAATCGCTGATTCTAATTATACACACAGCTTCTCTGATTAGTGACCCCAGTGGTTCTCTGATTATTGTTCCACTGTTTGCCTGAATATTGACCCACTGTTTCTCTGATTATTGATGCACTGTTCCACTGATCTTTGAGTCACTGCTTTTAGTTATTGGCCAACTGCTTCTCTGATTATTGACTCACTGTTTCCCTGATTATTGACCCATTGTTTCTCTGATTATTGACTGACTGTTTCGCTGAATATTCACTCACTGTTTCTCTGATTATTCGCTCACTGTTTCTCTGATTATTGACCAACTATTTCCCTGAATATTCACTCCTTGTTTCTCTGATTATTCACTCACTCTTTCTCTAATTTTTGAATCGCTGTTTCACTGATTATTTCCACTGTTCCCCTTATTATTGACGGACTGGTTCCCCGATTATTGACTGTTTCACTGATTATTGACCACTGTTTATGTGATTATTTACTCACTGTTTTTCTGATTATTCAATCACAGTTTCTCTGAATATTCGCTCCCTGTTTCTCTCATTTTTGACCCATCGTTTCTCTGGTCACCACATAACCAGTGGGATATGTTTCCCTCATTAGTGACTCTGTTTCCCTGATTATTGACACACTTTTTCCTCTGATTATTGACGCACTGCTCCTCTGATCATTGATTCACTGCTTCTAGTTATTGTCCCACTGTTTCTCAGGTTATTTACCCACTTTTTCTCTAATTATTGTCCCACATTTTTTCTGCTTATTGATGCATCGTTTCTCTGATTAAAAACTCACTGTTTCTCTGATCTTTGATTCACTGCTTCTAATTATTGACCCACTGTTTCTTTAATGGTTGCCGGATGGTTTCTTTGATTATTGACCTACTCTGAACCCTGATTTTTGAATCGCTGTTTCACTGATTATTTTCGCTGTTCCCCTAATTATTGACTCACTGGTTCCCTGATTATTGAATAACCGTTTCCATGATTATTGACCGACTGTTTAGGTGATTACTTACTCACTGTTTCTCTGATTATTCACCCACAGTTTCTCTGAATATTCACTTGCTATTTCCCTCATTATTGACCCTCTGATGCTCAGATTAGTGACACAGACCCGATGCTTCTCAGATAAGGGACTCAGTATTTCTCAGATTATTGACCCACTGTTTCTCTGATTATTGACCCATTGTTTCTCTGATTATTGACCAACTGTTTTGCTGAATATTCACTCACTGTTTCTCTGATTATTTGCTCACTGTTTCTCTGATTATTGAACCACTCTTTCTCTGATTATTGACCAACTGATTCCCTGATTATTCACTCACTGTTTCTCTGATTAATCACCACTCTTTCTTTGATTTTTGAATCGCTGCTTCACTGATAATTTCGCTGGTCCCCTAAATATTGACTCACTGGTTCCCTGATTATTTAGTAACAGTTTCCATGATTATTGACCCACTGCTTATATGATTACTTACTAACTGTTTTTCATGGTTATTCACCCACAGTTTCTCAGAATATTCACTCAGTGACTTTCTCTCACTATTTACTCGTCGTTTCTCAGATTTGTGACTCCGTGTTTCTCAGATTATTGAGCCACTGCTTCTGTGATTATTGACACACAGTTTCTCTGATTATTGACTCACTCTTACCCCGATTATTGACTCACTCTTACCCTGATTATTGAATCACAGTTTCTCTGATTATTGACTCATTGTTTTTCTGATTATTCACTCACTGTTCATCTGATTATTGACTAATTGTTTCCCTGATTAAGTTGAAAGTCCAACTAGGGTATGTGCAAAACTGGACCTGTTATTATGGAATGAACCCAACCTGATGATCGAAGTTTCAGTACAGAAGCGTTTCATGAAAAGTGACCATAATTCAGCAAGTTTCCAGGTAATGGAGGATAAGTTTAATAGGAGATCTCGGGTTAAGCTCCTTAACTGGCGATGGTTAATTTTACCAATATTAGGATTTTCTGCTCGCCACATTATCAGTAGGGTATCTTTTCCTGATTACTGATTCTCCATTTCCCTGGTTATTGACACACTTTTTCTGTGATTATAGACGCACTTGTTCTCTGCTTATTGACTCACTGTTTTTCTGATTAATAACTCACTGTTTCTATGATCTTTGATTCACTGCTTCAATTTATTGACCCTCTGTTGCTCTGATTATTGCCTCCTTTGTTTCTCTGATTATTGATCGACTCTTTCCCTGATTATTCACTCCTTGTTTCTCTGATTATTTACTCACTCGATCTGATTTTTGAATCGTTGTTTCACTGATTATTGACTCATTGGTTCCCTGATAATTCACTAACTGTTTCCCTGATTATTGACCCACTATTTATGTAATTATTGATGGAGTGTTTATCAGATTATTGACCCACAGTCTCTCTGAATATTCACTCCGTGTTTCTCACATTATTGACCCGCTGTTTCTCAGATTAGTGACTCACGTTTGTCAGGCTATTGACCCACTGCTTCTGTCATTCTTGACACACAGTTTCCCTGAATATTGAGACAATTTTCCCTGATTATTGACCCACTGATTACGTGATTATTTACTCAAAGTTTCTCTGATTATTCACCCAGTTTCTCTGAATATTCATTCCCTGTTTCTCTCATTATTGACCCAGTATTTCTCCGAATAGCGACTCACTCCTTCTTAGACTATTGACCCATTGTTTCTCTGATTATTGACACCCAGTAACCCTGATTATTGACTCACTGTTTCTCTGATTATTGACACAAAGTTTCTCTGAATATTGACTCACTATTTCTCTGATTATTAAATCACTGTTTCCCTGATTATTGACTCACTGTTTTGCAGATTATTGATCAGCTGTTTATCAGATTATTGACGCACTATTTCTCTGATTATTGCCCCGCTGTTTCTCAGATTATTGACACACGGTTTATCAGATTAATGATGCACTCTTTCTCTGATTGTTGACCCGCTGTTTCTCAGATTATTGACTCACTGTTACCCTGATTATTGACTTACTGTTTCTTTGATTACTGACTAAATGTTTTTCTGATTATTCATTCACTGTTTCTCTGATTATTGAATCATTGTTTCCAGGATTATGTAGATCATCCAACAAGGGAATGGGCAATATGGGAACTGGCATTATAGAATGAACCTGACCCGTTGATTGAAGTTGCAGTAGGGAAGCATTCCGGCAAAAGTGACCAAAATTCAGCAAGTTTCCAGGGACAGGTGGATAAGTATAACAGGAGACCTCGGGTTAATTTCCCTAACTGGGAAGATTAATTTTAACAGTATTAGAAAATTCTGGCCGCCAAATAACCTGTAGGATATGCTTCTCTGATTACTGACTCTCTGTTTCCCTGATTACTGACACACCTTTTCCTCTGATTATTGACGCACTGCTCCTCTGATCGTTGTTTCACTGCTTCTAGTTATTGTCCCACAGTTTCTCAGATTATTTACCCACTGTTTCTCTAATTATTGTCCCACATTTTCTCTGCTTATTGACGCAGTTTTGTTCTGCTTAAAAACTCACAGTTTCTCTGATCTTTGATTCATTGCTTCTACTTATTGATCCAAAGTTTCTCTAATGATTGCTGCATGGTTTCTCAGATTATTGACCCACTGGTACCCTGATTATTCACTCACTGTTCCTCTGATTATTGACACCCTCTGAACCCTGATTTTTGAATTGCTGTTTCACTGATTATTATCTCTGTTCCCCTGATTATTGACTCTCTGCTTCCCTGATTATTGACTAACCGTTTCCATGATTATTGACCCATTGTTTAGGTGATTATTTACTCGCTGTTTCTCTGATTATTCTTTCCCTATTTCCCTCATTATTGACCATCTGATGCTCAGATTAGTGATTCACTGTTCCTCACATTATTCACCCACTGTTTCTCTGAAAATTGACACGCTGTTTCTCTGACTATTGACTCACAGTTACCCTGATTATTGACTCATTGTTTCTCTGATTACTGACACACTGTTTCACTGAATATTGACTCACATTTCCCATGTTCATTGACCCACTGCTTACGTGATTATTTGCTCAAAGTTTCTCTGATTATTCGCCCACTGTTTCTCTGACTATTCACTCCCTGTTTCTCTCATTATTGACCCGTTGGTTCTCAGATTAGCGACTCACTATTTCTCAGATTATAGACCCACTGTTTCTCTGATTATTGACACACTGTTACCTTGATTATTGACTCACTGTTTCTCTGATTATCGACGCACTGTTTCTCTGAATATTAACTCCCTTTCTCTCTCATTATTGACCCGGTGTTTCTCCGAATAGCGACTCTCTGTTTCTTAGATTATTGACCCACTGTTTCTCGGATTATTGATCCACTGTTTATCAGATAATTGAAACACTATTTCTCTGATTATTGACCTGCAGCTTCACAGATTATTGACACACTGTTACCCTGATTATTGAATCACTGTTTCTCTGATTATTGACACACTGTTACCCTGATTATTGAATCACTGTTTCTCTGATTATTGACACACTGTTACCCTGATTATTGAATCACTGTTTCTCTGATTATTGACACAGTGTTTCTCTGAATATTCGCTCCCATTCTCTCTCATTATTGACCCACTGTTTCTCCAAATAGTGAGTCACTGTTTCTTAGATTATTGACCCACTGTTTCTCTGATTCCTGACACACAGTAACCCTGATTATTGACTCAATATTTCTCTGATTATTGAATCACTGTTTCTCTGATTATTGACTCACTGTTTCTCCGATTATTGATCCACTCTTTATCAGATTATTGACACACTATTTCTCTGATTATTGACCCGCTGTTTCACAGATTATTGACCCGCTGTTTCACAGATTATTGACACACTGTTTATCAAATTATTGATGCACTGTTTCTCTCATTATTGACCCCCTGTTTCTCAGAATATTGACACACTGTTACCCTGATTATTGATTCACTGTTTCTCTGATTATTGACTCACGGTTTTTCTGATTGTTCACTCACTCTTTCTCTGATTATTGACTCATTGTTTCCCTGATTATGTAGATACTCCAACTAGTGAAGGGGCAATACTGGACCTTGTATTATGGAATGAATCTGACCTGTTGATCACAGTTTCAGTAGGGAAGCATTTCAGGAAAAGTGCCCATAACTCAGTAAGTATCCAGGTAATGGTGGATAAGTATGACAGGAGACCTCAGTTTAAGCTCCTTAACTGGGGAAGTTTAATTTCAACAATATTTCCTGTAGGATATGTTTCCCTGATCACTGACTCTCTGTTTGCCTGATTATTGACACACTAGTTTTCTGATTATTGACGCACTGTTCCTCTGATTTTTGATTCACTGCTTCTCGTTGTTGGCCCACTGTTTCTCAGATTATTGACTCATTGTTTCTCTGATTATTGACCCACTTTTGTCTATGCTTATTGACTCACTGTTTCTATGATCTTTGATTCACTGCTTTTACTTATTGACCCATTGTTTCCCTGACTATTGACCCAATGTTTCTGTGATCATTGACTCGTTTTTTCGCTGGTCTTTGACTCACTGATTCTAATTATAGACACACTGTTTCTCTGATTAGTGACACAGTGTTTCTCTGATTATTGTTCCAAAGTTTGCCTGACTATTGACCCACTGTTTCTCTGATTATTGATGCACTGTTCCTGTGATCTTTGATTCACTGCTTCTAGTTATTGACCAACTGCTTCTCTGATTATTGACTCACTGTTTCCCTGATTATTGACCCATTGTTTCTCTGATTATTGAACAAATGTTTCGCTGAATATTCACTCACTGTTTCTCTGATTATTCCCCACTCCATCTTTGATTTTTGAATCGCTGTTTCACTGATAATTTTGCTGTTCCCCTTATTATTGACTCGCTGGTTCCCATATTATTTAATAACTGTTTCCATGATTATTGACCCACTGGTTAGAGGATTATTTACTAACTATTTTTCATGGTTATTCACCCACAGTTTCTCTGAATATTCACTCTCTGTTTCTCTAACTATTGACTCATCGTTTCTCAGATTAGTGACTCCGTGTTTCTCAGATTATTGACCCGCTGCTTCTGTGATTATTGACACACAGTTTCTCTGATTATTGACTCAGTCTTATCCCAATTATTGACTCATTCTTTCTCTGATTATTGACACAATGTTTCTCTGAATATTGAATCAATGGTTCCCTGATTATTTACTTACTGTTTCGCTGATTATTGAATCACTGTTTCTCTGATTATTGACTCACTGTTTTTCTGATTATTCACTCACTGTTTCTCTGATTATTGACTAATTGTTTCCCTGATTAAGTTGAAACTCCAACTAGGATATTTGCAAAACTGGACCTGGTATTATGGAATGAACGCAACCTGATGATCGGAGTTTCAGTATGGAAGCTTTTCGTGAAAATTGACAATAATTCAGCAAGTTTCCAGTACTGGTGGATAAGTGCAACAGGAGATCTGGGGTTAAGCTCCTTAGCTGGGGATGGTTAATTTTACCAATATTAGGATTTTCTGGTCGCCACATTACCAGTAGAATATCTTTTCCTGATTACTGACTCTCTGTTTCCCTGATTATTGGCAGACTTTTTCTCTGATTATTGACACACTTTGTCCTCTGCTTATTGACTCATTGGTTCTCTGATTATTCACTCACTGTTTTACCGAGTATTGACTCACTGTTACACTGATTATTGACTCGTTGTCTCCCTCATTATTGACCAACGGTTTCTCAGCTAATTGTCTCATGGTTTCCCTGATTATTGACTCGCTGTTTCTCTTATTATTCACTCACCTTTTCTCTCATTATTGACCGACTTTTTCACTGATTATTCACTCACGGCTTCTCTGATTATTAACTCACTGTTTCTCTGATTATAGGCCCACTGTTTATCTGATTATTCATCCACTGTTTCTCAGGTTCTTGATTCACTGTTTCTCTGATTATTACCCGCAGTTTCTCTGATTATTGTCCTGCTGTTTCACTGACTATTGACTCACTGTTGCTCAGATTATTGACCCATTGTTTATCAGATTACTGACGGATTGTTTCTCTGGTTATTGACCCACTGTTTCTCTGATTTTTGAACCACTGTTTCTCCGATTATTGACCAAATGTTTCTCTGATTATTCAGTCAATGTTTCTTTGATTATCGAGCCATGGTTTCACTGAATATTGACCAACTGTTTCTCTGTTTTTTGTCTCATTTTTTCTTGTTGACTCACTATTTCTCTCATTAATGACTGACTTTATCTGATTATTCACTCATTGCTTCTCTGATTATTCACTCCCTGTTTCTCAGGTTCTTGATTCGAAGTTTTCCTGATTATTGACCTGCTGTTTCTCTGATTATTGTCCCGCTGTTTCCCTGATTATTGACTCACTGTTTATCAGATGATTGACGTACAGTTTCTCTGATTATTGACGAGCTGTTTCTCTGATTTTTGAACCATTGTTTTTCAGTCTATTGATTCACTATTACCCTGATTATTCACTAACTATTTCTCTGAATATTCACACAATGCTGCTCTAATTATTGACCCACTGTTTCTCTGATTATTGAACAAAAGTGTCCCTGATTATTCATTCGTGTTTCTCTGTTTCTTTACTCTTTGTTTCACTGATTTTTAAATCACTGTTTCACTGAGTATTGTCACTGTCCCCCTAATTATTGACTCACAGTTTTACTGATTATTCACTCACTGTATCTCTGATTATTCACTCACCGCTTCTCACATTATTGACCAACTTTTGCTATGATTATACACTCACTGTTTCACTGTTTGTTGTCACTGTTCTCCTAATTATTGACACACAGTTTTCCTGATTATTCACTCACTGTTTCTCTGATTATTCACTCACTGAATCTCTGATTATTGCCCCTTGGTTTCTCTGATTATTGACCATACGTTTCTCTGATTGTTCCCTCATGTTTCTCTCATTATTGACCGACTGTTTCTCTGATTATTGACTCATTGTTTCACTGAGTATTGTCTCACTGTTACCCTGATTATTGATCGCGGTCTCCCTCATTATTAACCAACGGTTTCTCAGCTTTTTGACTCATGGTTTGCCTGAATATTCACTCACTGTTTCTCTTATTATTGCCTCACTGTTTCTGTCATTACTGACCCACTTTTTCTCTGATTATTCACTCACTGCTTCTCTGATTATTCACTCACTCATTCTCTGATTATTGGCCCACTGTTTCTCTGATTATTCACCCACTGCTTCTCACGTTTTTGATTCGCTGTTTCTCTGATTATTGACCCACTGTTTCTCTGTTATTGTCCCGCTGTTTTCCTGATTATTGACTCACTGTTGCTCAGATTATTGACCCACTGTTTATCAGATTATTGTTCGACTGCTTTTCTGGTTATTTACCAAATGCTTATCTGATTATTGATTCCCTATTACCCTGATTATTCACTCTCTGTTTCTCTGATCATTCACGCAATGTTTCTCTGATTATTGACCCACTGTTTCTCTGACTATTGACCAAAGGTTCTCTGATTATTCACTCATGTTTCTCCGATTCTTTACTCTCTGTTTAACTGATTTTTGAATCACTGTTTCACTGATTATTGTCGCTGTTCCCCTAATTATTGAACCACTGTTTTCCTGATTATTTACTCACTGTTTCTCTGATTCTTCACTCACAGATCCTCTGATTATTGAGCCACTGTTTCTCTGATTATTGACCATAAGTTTCTCTGATTGTTCACTCATGTTTCTCTGATTATTCACTCACTGTTTTACCGAGTATTGACTCACTATTACACTGATTATTGACTCGTTGTCTCCCTCATTATTGACCAATGGTTTCTCAGCTAATTATCTCACGGTTTCCCTGATTATTGACTCGCTGTTTCTCTTATTATTCATTCAATTTTTCTCTCATTATTGACCGACTTTTTCTCTGATTATTCACTCATGGCTTCTCTGATTATTAACTCACTGTTTCTCTGATTATAGGCGCACTGTTTATCTGATTATTCACCCACTGTTTCTCAGGTTCTTGATTCACTGTTTCTCTGATTATTACCCGCAGTTTCTCTGATTATTGTCCCACTGTTTCCCTGACTATTGACTCAGTGTTGCTCAGATTATTGACCCAGTGTTTATCAGATTACTGACGGATTGTTTCTCTCGTTATTGACGCGCTGTTTCTCTGATTTTTGAACCATTGTTTCTCCGATTATTGACCAAATGTTTCTTTGATTATTCAGTCATGTTTCTACCATTCTTTACTCTCTGTTTCACTGATTTTTGAATCACTGTTTCACTGATTATTGTCGCTGTTCCCTAATTATTGACTCACAGTTTTACTGATTATTCACTCACTGTTTCTCTGATTATTCAGTCAATGTTTCTTTGATTATTGAGCCATGGTTTCACTGAATATTGACCAACTGTTTCTCTGTTTTTTGTCTCATTTTTTCTTATTGACTCACTATTTCTCTCATTAATGACCGACTTTATCTGATTATTCACTCATTGCTTCTCTGATTATTCACTCCCTGTTTCTCAGGTTCTTGATTCGAAGTTTTCCTGATTATTGACCCGCTGTTTCTCTGATTATTGTCCCGCTGTTTCCCTGATTATTGACTCACTGTTTATCAGATGATTGACGGACAGTTTCTCTGATTATTGACGAGCTGTTTCTCTGATTTTTGAACCACTTTTTTTCAGTCTATTGATTCACTATTACCCTGATTATTCACTAACTATTTCTCTGAATATTCACACAATGCTGCTCTGATTATTGACCCACTGTTTCTCTGATTATTGAACAAAAGTGTCCCTGATTATTCATTCGTGTTTCTCTGTTTCTTTACTCTTTGTTTCACTGATTTTTAAATCACTGTTTCACTGAGTATTGTCACTGTCCCCCTAATTATTGACTCACGGTATTACTGATTATTTACTCACTGTATCTCTGATTATTCACTCACTGCTTCTCACATTATTGACCAACTTTTGCTATGATTATACACTCACTGTTTCACTGTTTGTTGTCACTGTTCTCCTAATTATTGACACACAGTTTTCCTGATTATTCACTCACTGTTTCTCTGATTATTGCCCCTTGGTTTCTCTGATTATTGGCCATACGTTTCTCTGATTGTTCCCTCATGTTTCTCTCATTATTGACCGACTGTTTCTCTGATTATTGACTCATTGTTTCACTGAGTATTGTCTCACTGTTACCCTGATTATTGATCGCGGTCTCCCTCATTATTAACCAACGGTTTCTCAGCTTTTTGACTCATGGTTTGCCTGAATTTTCACTCACTGTTTCTCTTATTATTGCCTCACTGTTTCTGTCATTACTGACCCACTTTTTCTCTGATTATTCACTCACTCATTCTCTGATTATTGGCCCACTGTTTCTCTGATTATTCACCCACTGCTGCTCACGTTCTTGATTCGCTGTTTCTCTGATTATTGACCCACTGTTTCTCTGTTATTGTCCCGCTGATTTCCTGATTATTGACTCACTGTTGCTCAGATTATTGACCCACTGTTTATCAGATTATTGTTCGACTGCTTTTCTGGTTATTTACCAACTGTTTATCTGATTATTGATTCCCTATTACCCTGATTATTCACTCTCTGTTTCTCTGATCATTCACGCAATGTTTCTCTGATTATTGACCCACTGTTTCTCTGACTATTGACCAAAGGTTCTCTGATTATTCACTCATGTTTCTCCGATTCTTTACTCTCTGTTTAACTGATTTTTGAATCACTGTTTCACTGATTATTGTCGCTGTTCCCCTAATTATTGAACCACTGTTTTCCTGATTATTTACTCACTGTTTCTCTGATTCTTCAATCACAGATCCTCTGATTATTGAGCCACTGTTTCTCTGATTATTGACCATAAGTTTCTCTGATTGTTCACTTTATGTTTCTCTGATTATTCACTCACTGTTTTACCGAGTATTGACTCACTATTACACTGATTATTGACTCGTTGTCTCCCTCATTATTGACCAAAGGTTTCTCAGCTAATTGTCTCACGGTTTCCCTGATTATTGACTCGCTGTTTCTCTTATTATTCATTCACTTTTTCTCTCATTATTGACCGACTTTTTCTCTGATTATTCACTCATGGCTTCTCTGATTATTAACTCACTGTTTCTCTGATTATAGGCGCACTGTTTATCTGATTGTTCACCCACTGTTTCTCAGGTTCTTGATTCACTGTTTCTCTGATTATTACCCGCAGTTTCTCTGATTATTGTCCCACTGTTTCCCTGACTATTGACTCAGTGTTGCTCAGATTATTGACCCAGTGTTTATCAGATTACTGACGGATTGTTTCTCTCGTTATTGACGCGCTGTTTCTCTGATTTTTGAACCATTGTTTCTCCGATTATTGACCAAATGTTTCTTTGATTATTCAGTCATGTTTCTACCATTCTTTACTCTCTGTTTCACTGATTTTTGAATCACTGTTTCACTGATTATTGTCGCTGTTCCCTAATTATTGACTCACAGTTTTACTGATTATTCACTCACTGTTTCTCTGATTATTCAGTCAATGTTTCTTTGATTATTGAGCCATGGTTTCATTGAATATTGACCAACTGTTTCTCTGTTTTTTGTCTCATTTTTTCTTATTGACTCACTATTTCTCTCATTAATGACCGACTTTATCTGATTATTCACTCATTGCTTCTCTGATTATTCACTCCCTGTTGCTCAGGTTCTTGATTCGAAGTTTTCCTGGTTATTGACCCGCTGTTTCTCTGATTATTGTCCCGCTGTTTCCCTGATTATTGACTCACTGTTTATCAGATGAATGACGTACAGTTTCTTTGATTATTGACCCGCTGTTTCTCTGATTTTTGAACCACTTTTTTTCAGTCTATTGATTCACTATTACCCTGATTATTCACTAACTATTTCTCTGAATATTCACACAATGCTGCTCTGATTATTGACCCACTGTTTCTCTGATTATTGATCCAAAGTGTCCCTGATTATTCACTCGTGTTTCTCTGTTTCTTTACTCTTTGTTTCACTGATTTTTAAATCACTGTTTCTTTGAGTATTGTCACTGTCCCCCTAATTATTGACTCACGGTATTACTGATTATTTACTCACTGTATCTCTGATTATTCACTCACTGCTTCTCACATTATTGACCAACTTTTGCTATGATTATACACGCACTGTTTCACTGTTTGTTGTCACTGTTCTCCTAATTATTGACACACAGTTTTCCTGATTATTCACTCACTGTTTCTCTGATTATTCACTCACTGAATTACTGATTATTGCCCCCTGGTTTCTCTGATTATTGACCATACGTTCCTCTGATTGTTCCCTCATGTTTCTCTCATTATTGACCCACTGTTTCTCTGATTATTCACTCATGTTTCTCTGATTATTGACTCATTGTTTCACTGACTATTGTCTCACTGTTACTCTGATTATTGATTGCGGTCTCCCTCATTATTAACCAACGGTTTCTCAGCTTTTTGACTCATGTTTTCCCTGATTTTTCACTCACTGTTTCTCTGATTATTGGCCCACTGTTTCTCTGATTATTCATCCACTGCTTTTCACGTTCTTGATCCACTGTTTCTCTGATTATTGACCCGCTGTTTCTCTGTTATTGTCCCGCTGTTTCCCTGATTATTGACTCAGTGTTGCTCAGATTATTGACCCACTGTTTATCAGATTATTGTTTGACTGCTTTTCTGGTTATTTACCAAATGCTTATCTGATTATTGATTCCCTATTACCCTGATTATTCACTCTCTGTTTCTCTGATCATTCACGCAATGTTTCTCTGATTATTGATTCACTCTTTCTCTGATTATTGACCAAAGGTTCTCTGATTATTCACTCATGTTTCTCCGATTCTTTACTCTCTGTTTCACTGATTTTTGAATCACTGTTTCACTGATTATTGTCGCTGTTCCCCTAATTATTGAACCACTGTTTTCCTGATTATTCACTCACTGTTTCTCTGATTATTCACTCACTGTTTCTCTGAATATTGACTCACTGTCTCTCTGATTATTGACTCACTTGTTCTCTGATTTTTGACGCACTGTTTCGCAGATTGTTGACGCACTGTTGCCCTGATTATTGACTCACTCTTCTCTGATTATTGACCCTCTGTTTCTCTGATTATTGACCAAATGATTCTCTGATTTTTTACTCGCTGTTTCTCTGATTATTCCCTCAATGTTTCTCTGATTATTCTCCAAAAGTTTCTCTCATTATTCATCACTGTTTCTCTGATAATTTGCTCTCTGCTTCATTTATGCTGGAATCACTTTTTCACTGACCGTAGTTGCTGTTCTGCTAATTATTGACCACAGTTTTCCTGATTATTCACACACTGTTTCACTGATTATTCTCTCACTTTTTCCATGTTATTGATTCGCTTTTTCTCTAATTATTGACCCGCTGTTTCTCTGATTATTTTCCCTCTGTTTCTCAGGTTAGCAACCGACTGTTTCTCAGATTACTGACCAATGTTTCTCTGATAGTTGACCCAATGTTTCTCTGATTATTGACCAAAACTTTATCTGATTGTTGACTCAATGTTTCACTGAGTATTGACTCACTGTTACCCTGATTATTGACACACTGTCTCTCTGATTATTGTATTGACCGACGTTTTCTCAGCTTATTAACTAACAGTTTCCCTGATTATTTTCTCATTGTTTCTCTTATTATTGACTCACTGTTTCTCTCATTACTGACCAAATATTTCTCTGATTATTCACTAACTGCTTCTCTGATTAATCACTCACTGTTTCTCTGATTATTGGCCCACTGTTTCTCTGATTATTCCCCCACTGTTTCTCAGGTTCTTGATTCACTGTTTCTCTGATTATTACCCGCAGTTCCTCTGATTATTATCCCGCTGTTTCCCTGACTATTGACTCACTGTTGCTCAGATTATTGACCCACTGTTTATCACATTATTGACGGACTTTTTCTCTGGTTATTGACCCACTGTTTCTCTGATTTTTGAACCACTGTTTCTCTGATTATTGACCAAAGGTTCTCTGATTATTCACTCATGTTTCTCCAATTCTTTACTTCCTGTTTCACTGATTTTTGAATCACTGTTTCACTGATTATTGTCGCTGTTCCCCTAATTATTGAACCACTGTTTTCCTGATTATTCACTCACTGTTTCTCTGATTATTGACTCACTGTCTCTCTGATTATTGACTCACTTGTTCTCTGATTTTTGACCCACTGTTTTGCAGATTGTTGTCGCACTGTTGCCCTGATTATTGACTCACTCTTCTCTGATTATTGACTCACTCTTTCTCTGATTATTGACCCTCTGTTTCTCTGATTATTGACCAAATGATTCACTGATTTTTTACTCGCTGTTTCTCTGATTATTCCCTCAATGTTTCTCTGATTATTCTCCAAAAGTTTCTCTCATTATTCATCACTGTTTCTCCGATAATTTGCTCTCTGCTTCACTTATGCTGGAATCACTTTTTCACTGATCGTTGTTGCTGTTCTGCTAATTATTGACCACAGTTTTCCTGATTATTCACACACTGTTTCACTGATTATTCTCTCACTTTTTCCATGTTATTGATTCGCTTTTTCTCTAATTATTGACCCGCTGTTTCTCTGATTATTTTCCCTCTGTTTCTCAGGTTAGCAACCGACTGTTTCTCAGATTACTGACCAATGTTTCTCTGATAGTTGACCCAATGTTTCTCTGATTATTGACCAAAACTTTATCTGATTGTTGACTCAATGTTTCACTGAGTATTGACTCACTGTTACCCTGATTATTGACACACTGTCTCTCTGATTATTGTATTGACCGACGTTTTCTCAGCTTATTAACTAACAGTTTCCCTGATTGTTTTCTCATTGTTTCTCTTATTATTGACTCACTGTTTCTCTCATTATTGACTGAATATTTCTCTGATTATTCACTCAATGCTTCTCTGATTATTCACTCACTGTTTCTCTGATTATTGGCCCACTGTTTCTCTGATTATTCCCCCATTTTTTCTCAGGTTCTTGATTCACTGTTTCTCTGATTATTACCTGCAGTTTCTCTGATCATTGTCCCGCTGTTTCCCTGACCATTGACTCACTGTTGCTCAGATTATTGACCCACTGTTTATCACATTATTGACGGACTTTTTCTCTGGTTATTGACCCACTGTTTCTCTGATTTTTGAACCACTGTTTCTCCGATTATTGACCAAAAGTTTCTCTGATTATTCAGTCACGTTTCTATGGTTCTTTACTCTCTGTTCCACTGATTTTTGAATCACTGTTTCACTGATTATTGTCACTGTTCCCCTAATTATTGACTCACAGTTTTACTGATTATTCACTCACTGTTTTTCTGATTCTTCAATCACAGATACTCTGATTATTGATCCACTATTTCTCTGATTATTGACTATAAGTTTCTCTGATTGTTCACTCATGTTTCTCTGATTATTGACTCACTGTTTTACTGAGTATTGACTCACTGTTACACTGATTATTGACTTGCTGTCTCCCTCATTATTGACCAACGGTTTCTCAGCTTATTGTCTCACGGTTTCCCTGATTATCGACTCGCTGTTTCTCTTATTATTCACTCACTTTTTCTCTCATTATTGACCGACTTTTTCTCTGATTATTCACTCACAGCTTCTCTGATTATTCACTCACTGTTTCTCTGATTATTGGCCCACTGTTTCTCTGATTATTCCCCCATTGTTTCTCAGGTTCTTGATTCACTGTTTCTCTGATTATTACCTGCAGTTTCTCTGATTATTGTCCCGCTGTTTCCCTAACCATTGACTCACTGTTGCTCAGATTATTGACCCACTGTTTATCACATTATTGACGGACTTTTTCTCTGGTTATTGACCCACTGTTTCTCTGATTTTTGAACCACTGTTTCTCCGATTATTGACCAAATGTTTCTCTGATTATTCAGTCACGTTTCTATGGTTCTTTACTCTCTGTTCCACTGATTTTTGAATCACTGTTTCACTGATTATTGTCACTGTTCCCCTAATTATTGACTCACAGTTTTACTGATTATTCACTCACTGTTTTTCTGATTCTTCAATCACAGATACTCTGATTATTGATCCACTATTTCTCTGATTATTGACCATAGGTTTCTCTGATTGTTCACTCATATTTCTCTGATTATTGACGCACTGTTTTACTGAGTATTGACTCACTGTTACACTGATTATTGACTCGCTGTCTCCCTCATTATTGACCAACGGTTTCTCAGCTTATTGTCTCACGGTTTCCCTGATTATTGACTCGCTGTTTCTCTTATTATTCACTCACTTTTTCTCTCATTATTGACCGACTTTTTCTCTGATTATTCACTCACAGCTTCTCTGATTATTCACTCACTGTTTCTCTGATTATAGGCCCACTGTTTCTCTGATTCTTCACCCACTGTTTCTCAGGTTCTTGATTCGCTGTTTCTCCGATTATTGACCCACTGTTTCTTTGATTATTTTCCCGCTGATTCCCTGATTATTGACTTACCTTTGCTTAGGTTATTGACCCACTGTTTATCACATTATTGAAGTACTGATTCTCTGGTTATTGACTCGATGTTGCTCTGATTTCTGACCCACTGTTTATCTGATTACTGACTCACCATTACCCTGATTATTCACTCACTGTTTCTCTGATCATTCACGCAATGTTTCACTGATTATTGACCCACTGTTTCTCTGATTATTGACCAAAAGTTTCGCTGATTATTCACTCATGTTTCTGCGATTCCTTACTGTCTCTTTCACTGATTTTTGAATCACTGTTTCACTGATTATTGTCGCTGTTCCCCTAATAATTGACCCATTGTTTTCCTCATTATTCACTCACTGTTTCTCTGATTATTCACTCATTCTTTCTCACATTATTGACCCACTTTTTCTCTGATTATTCATTCACTGTTTCTCTGATTATTGACTCACTTTTTCTCTGATTATTGACCCACTTATTCTCTGATTTTTGACCGACTGTTTCGCAAATGATTGACTCTCTGTTGCGCCGATTATTGACTCACTGTTTCTCTGATTATTGACTCACTCTTTCTCTTATTATTGACCCTCTGTTTCTCGGATTATTGACCAAATGATTCTCTGATGTGTTGCTCGCTGTTTCTCTGATTATTCCCTCAAAGTTTCTCTGATTATTGACCCACTGATTATTCACCGAAAGTCTCTGTGATTGTTCACTCACGACTTCTCTGATAATTTGCTCTGTTTCACTTATGTTTGAATCACTGTTTCACTCAATTTTGTCGCTGTTCTGCTAATTATTGACCCACTGTTTCTCTGATTATTCACTTACTTTTTCTCAAGTTATTGATTCGCTTTTCCTCTGATTATTGACCCACTCTTTCCATGATGTTTGACCTGTTGTTTCTCAGATTAGGGATTCACTTTTTCTCAGATTACTGACTAATGTATCTCAGATTATTGACCAATGTTTCTCTGATTATTGACCAAAGGTCTCTCTGATTATTCACTCTATGTTTCTCCAATTATTTACTTTCAGTTTCTCTGATTTTTGAATCACTGTTTCATTGATTTTTGTGACTGTTCTCCTAATTATTAACCCTCAGTTTTCCTGATTATTCACTCACTGTTTCTCTGATTACCCAGTCACTGTTTCTCTCATTATTGACTCACTGTTTCACTGAGTATTGAATCACTGTTACCCGGATTATTGACGCACTGCCTCCCTCATTATTGACCAACGGTTTCTCAGCTTATTGACTCATGGTTTCCCTGATTATTGACTCACTGTTTCTCTAATTATTGACTCATTGTTTCGTTCATTATTGACCCACGTTTTCTCTGATTTTTCACTCACTGCTTCTCTGATTATTCACTCACTGTTTCTCTGATTATTGCCCCACTGTTTCTCAGGTTCTTGATTCGTTGTTTCCCTGATTATTGACTTACTGTTGCTCAGATTATTGACCCACTGTTTATCAGATTACTGACAGACTTTTTCTCTCGTTATTGACTCGCTGACCCTCTGATTTTTGACCCAATTTTTATCAGATTATTGACCCACTATTACCCTGATTATTCACTCACTGTTCTCTGATCATTCACGCAATGTTTCTCTGATTATTGTCCCACTGTGTCTCTGATTATTGACCAAAGGTTTCTCTGATTATTCACTCATGTTTCTCCGGTTCTTTAAATCTGTTTCACTGATTTTCGACTCACTTTTTCACTGATTATTGTCGCTGTTCCCCTAATTATTGACCCACTGTTTCGCAGATTATTGACTGACTGTTGCCCTGATTATTCACTCACTGTTTCTCTGATTATTGACCTTTGGTTTCTCTGATTATTCACCAAATGATTCTCTGATTTTTTTACTCGCTGTTTCTTTGATTATTCCCTCAATGGTTCTCTGATTATTTGCCAAATGTTTCTCTGATTATTAACTCAGTTCTTCTCCGATAATTTGCTCTCTGTTTCACTTATGTTTGAATCACTGTTTCACTGCTAATTATTGACCCCCAGTTTTCCTGATTATTCACTCACTTTTTCTCAGGTTATTGATTTGCTTTTTCTCTGATTATTTACCCCCTGTTACTCTGATTATTGACCCGCTGTTGCTCAGATTAGCGACTGACTGTTTCTCAGATTACTGACCAATGTTTCTCTGATTATTGACCCAAATTTTCTGTGACTATTGACCAAACATTTCTGTGAATATACACTCACTATTTCTCGGATTAGTTACTCTCTGATTTTTGAATCACTGTTTCACTGATTGTAGTCACTGTTCTCCTAATTATTGACCCACAGTTTTCCCGATTATTCACTCACTGTTTCTCTGATCATCCACTCACTGTTACCCTGATTATTGATACACTGTCCTCCTGATTATTGACCAACGGTTGTTCAGTTTATTAACTAATGGTTTCCCTGATCATTGTATTATTGTTTCTCTTATTATTGACTCACTGTTTCTCTGATTATTGACCGACAATTTCTCTGATTATTCACTCACTGCTTCTTTGATTTTTAACTTTCTGATTCTCTGATTATTGGCCCACTGTCTCTTTGATTATTCACCCACTGTTTCTCAGGTTCTTGATTCACTGTTTCTCTAATTATTGACGCGCTGTTTCTCTGATTATTGTCCCTCTGTTTCCCTGATTATTGACTCACTGTTGCTCAGATTATTGACCCACTGTTTATCAGATTATTGACGGACTGTTTCTCCGGTTATTGACCTGCTGTTTCTCTGGTTTTTGAACCACTGTTATTCAGTTTATTGACTCACTATTACCCTGATTTTTCACTCACTGTTTCTCTGAATATTCACACAATGATTCTATGATTATTGACCTATTGTTTCTCTGATTATTGACCAAAGGTTTTTCTGATTATTCACTCATGTTTCTCCAGTTCTTTACTCTCTGTTTCACAGATTTTAAAATCAATGTTTTACTGATTATTGTCGTTGTTCCCCTAATTATTGACCCATAGTTTTCCTGAAAATTCTCTCACTGTTTCTCTGATCATTCACTCACTGTTTCTCAAATTATTGACCAGCCTTTGCCCTGATTATACACTCACTGTTTCACTGATTGTTGTCACTGTTCTCCTAATTATTGACCCACAGTTTTCCTGGTTATTCACTCACTGTTTCTCTGATTATTCACTTACTAATTCTCTGATTGTTGATCCCCTGTTTCTCTTATTATTGACTAATCATATCTTTGATTATTCACTCATGTTTCTCTGATTATTGACTCACTTTTCACTGAGTATTGACTCACTGTTACACTGATTATTGACTCGCTGTCTCCCTCATCATTGACCAACGGTTTCACAGCTTATTGACTCACGGTTTCCCTGATTATTGACTCACTGTTTCTCTTATTATTGACTCACTGTTTCTCTCATTAATGACCCACTTTTTCTCTGATTATTCACTCACTGCTTCTCTGATTATTCACCCACTGTTTCTCTGATTATTGGCCCTCTGTTTCTCTGATTATCACGTTTTCTCACGTTCCTGATTCGCTGTTTCTCTTATTATTGACCCACTGTTTCTCTGATTATTGTCCCGCTGTTTCCCTGATTATTGACTCACTGTGGCTCCAATTATTGACCCAATTTTTATCTGATTATTGAAAGACTTTTTCTCTCGTTATTGACTCGATATTTCTCTGATTTTTGACCTACTCTTTATCAGATTATTGAGTCACTATTACCATGTTAATTCACTCACTGTTTCTCTGATCATTCACACAATGCTTCTCTGATTATTGACCCACTGCTACTCTGATTATTGACCAAATGTTTCCCTGATTATTCACTCATTTTCTCCGATTCTTTGCTCGTTGTTTCAGTGATTTTTTCAGTCACTGTTTAACTGATTATTCTCGCTGTTCCCCTAATTATTGACCCACAGTTTTCCTGATTATTCACTCACTATTTCTCTGATTATTCACACACTGTTTCTCTGATTATTCACTCAATGTTTCTTTGATTATTGACTCACTGTTTCACTGATTATTGACCAACTGTTTCACTGATTATTGACTCACTGTTTCACTAATTATTGACTCACTGTTACCCTGATTATTGATTCACCGTTTCCCTGATTATTGACTCAATGTTTTCATGATTATTGACTCACTATTTCTCTAATTATTGACCCTCTTTTTCTCTGATTATTGACTAACTGCTTCTGTGATTATTTGCTGAATGTTTGTCTGATTATTGGACCACAGTTTCTCTGATAATTCACCCATTGTTTCGCAGGTTATTAATTCGCCCGTCCTCTGATTATTCACCCTCTGTTTCCATGATTATTGATGCACTGTTTCTCTGATTATTTACCTAGTGTTTGTCAGAATAGCGACTCACTGTTTCTCACATTATTGACCCTCTGTTTCTCTGATTATTGTCTCACAGTTTCTCTGATTATTGACTCACTGTTTCTCTGATTATTGACTCACTGTCTGTCAGATTATTGACGAACTTTTTCTCTGATTATTGAGTCACAGTTTCCATGATTATTGTCTCCCTCTTTCTCTTCTCTTTGCCTCACTGCATAAACGTATAGACGCACAGTTTCTATGATTATTGACTCTCTGTTTCTCTGATTATTGTCTCACTGTTTCCCTGATTATTGCCTCACTGTTGCTCATATTATTGACCCATTGTTTATCAGATTATTGATGCACTGTTTCTCTGATTATTGACTCGTTATTTCTCTGATGTTTGACTCACTGCCTATAATTATAGATGCACTGTTTCTATGATTATTGACTCTCTGTTCCTCTGATTATTGTCTCACAGTTTCTCTGATTATTGACTCACTATTTCTCAGATTATTGACCCACTGTTTATCAGAATATTGATGCAGTTTCTCTGATTATTGACTCATTTATTTTCTGATTATTGCCCCACAGTTTCTCTGATTGTTGACTCACTGTTTCACTAATTATTGACTGAAAGTCTATCAGATTATTGACGTACTGTTTCTCCAATTATTGAGTCACAGTTTCCATGATTATTGTATCCCTCACTGCATGTACTTATAGACACACTCTTTCTATGATTATTCACTCACTGTTTCTCTAATTATTCACTCAAAGTTTCCCACATTATTGACCCACGGTTCCTCCGATTATTGACCAAAAGTTTCACTGATTATTCACTCACTGTTTCCCTGATTGTTTACTCACAGTTTCCCTGATTATTGACCCGCTGTTTCTCAGATTAGTGACTCACTGTTTCTCTGATCTATGACTAAGGGCTTCTAATTTTTAACACACTGTTTCTCTGATTATTGACTCATTGATTTTCTGATTATTCCCCCAAAGTTTCTCGGCTTGTTGACTCACTGTTACCCTGATTATTGAATCACTGTTCCTCTGATTATTGACCCACTTTTTCTCTGATTATTCACTCACTGCTTCTCTGATTATTCGCTCAATGTTTCTCTGATTATTGACCCACTGTTTATCTTATTATTCACCAATAGTTTCTCTGATTATTCACTGACTGTTTCTCTGATTATTTGCTCTCTGTTTCAGTTATTTTTGAATCACTGTTTCACTCATTGTTGTTGCGGTTTTGCTAATTATTGACCCACAGTTTTCCTCATTATTTACTCACTGTTTCTCGGATTATTCACTCACTGTTTCTCTGATTATTGACTCAATATTTCTCAGCTTATTGACCCAAATTATCCCGGAATATTCTTCTCTAATCTTTAACCCACTGTTTCTCAGATTATTGGCCCACTGTTTCTCTGATTATTCACCTACTTTCTCTCAGGTTATTGACTCGCTGTTTCTTTGATAATTGACCCGCTGTTTCCCTGATTATTGTCCCGCTGTTTCTCTGATTATTGACCTGCTGTATCTCAGATTAGCAACAACCCATTGTTGCTCTGGTTATTGACTCGCTGCTTCTCTGTTTATAGACTCACTGTTACCCTGATTACTGACTCACTATTTCGCTGATTATTGACTTACTCTTTCTGTGATTATTGAATCACGGTTTGACTGATTATTGACTCACTGTTTCTCAGATTATTGACCCATTGTTTTTCATGTTATTGACTCACTATTACCCCGAATATTCACTCTCTGTTTCTCCCGTTATTCACACAATGTTTCTCTGATGATTGACTCGCTGCTTCTCTGATTATTGACCAAAAGTTTGTCTGATTATTCACTCATGTTTCTCCAATACTTTTCTCTCTGTTTCCCTGATTTTTGAATCAATGTTTCACAGATTATTGTCGCTCTTCCTGTAATTATTGACACACTGTTTTCCTGATCCTTCACTCACGGTTTCTGGGATTATTTACTCGCTGTTTCTTTGATTATTCACTCAATGTTTCTCTAATTATTGACCCTTTGTTTCACTGATTATTGACCAACTTCTTCTCTGATTCTTGACTCAATGGACCACTGACTATTGACTCACTGTTTTCATGATGTTTGACTCACTGCTTCTCTGATTCTTGACTCAATGGTTCACTGAGTATTGGCTCACTGTTACCCCGATTACTAACTCACTGTTTGCCTGATTATTGACCCATTTATTCTCTGATTATTAACTCACTGCTTCTCTGGTTATTCAATCACTGTTTCTCTCACTGTTGGACCACTGTTTCTCTGATTATTCACCCACTGTTTCCCAGGTTATTGATTCGCTGATCCTCTTATTATTGACCCGCTCTTTCCATGATTACTGACCCATTGTTTCTCTGATTATTGACCTACTGTGTCGCTGATTAGCGACTCAGGGTTTCTCACATTATTGACCCACTGTTTCTCTGATTATTGACTCACTGTTTCTCTGATTATTCGTTCACTATTACCCTGATTATTGACTCACTGTTTCTCTGATTATTGACCCACATTTTCCTCTGATTATTCACTCACTGCTTCTCTGATTATTCACTCACTGTTTCTCTGATTATTAACCCACTGTTTCTCAGATTATTCATTCACTGTTTCTCTGATTTTTGACCCATATTTCTCTGATATTTTACCAGATGTTTCTCTGATTATTGACCCGCTTTTTTTCAGATTAGTGACTCACTGTTTCTCAGAGTACTGATTCACTCTTCCACTGATTATTGACTCAATGTTTCTCTGATTTTGGACTCACTGCTACCCTGATTATTGACCCAGTTTTTATCAGATTATTGACGCACTGTTTGTCTGATTATTGCCCCATTGTTTCTCTGATTTTTGACCCGCTGTTTCATAGATTATTTACTCACTATTACCCTGATCATTGACTCAATGTTTCTCTGATTATTGACTCACTATTGCTCTGATTATTGACCCTCTGTTTCTCTGATTATTGACCAAAGGTTTCTCTGATTTTTCAGTCACTGTACCTCTGATTATTCACCAGATGTTTCTCTGATTATTGACTGACTGTTTCTCCGATTATTTTCTCTCTGTTTCACTTATTTTTGAATCACTGTTTCAATGATTTTTGTCCCTGTTCTACTAATTATTGAACCACAGTTTTCCTGATTATTCACTCACTGTTTCTCTGATTATTCACTCACATTTTTTCAGGTTATTGATTCGCTTTTTCTCTGATTATTGATCCGCTGTTTCTCTGATAATTGTCCCGTTGTTTCTCTGATTATTGACATGCTGTTTCCCAGATTAGTGACTGAATGTTTCTCCGATTCCTACACACTGTTGCTCTGAATATTGAGTCACTGCTTCTCTCACTATAGAATCACTGTTACCCGGATTATTGACTCACTATTTTCCTTTTTATTGGACTCACTGTTTCTCTGATTATTGACCCACAGTTTATCAGATTAATAACGGACTGCTTTTATGGTTATTGACCTGCTGTTTTTCTGATTTTTCACGCACTGTTTTCCGGATTATTGTCTCACTATTACTCCGATAATTCACTCACTGTTTCTCTGATTATTCACACAATGTTTCTCTGACGATTGACCCACTGCTTCTCTGATTATTGACCAAATATTTCTCTGATTTTTCACTCACTGTTTCTCCGATTATTTGCTCTCTGGTTCACTTATTTTTGAATCACTGTTTCACTGATTGTTGTCGCTGTTCTCCTAATTATTGACCCACAGTTTACCTGATTATTCACTCACTGTTTTTCTCATTATTCACTCACTGTTTCTCTCATTATTGACTCACTGTTTCTCTGATTATTGACCCACTTTTTCCCAGATTATTCACTCAAGGCTTCTCTGATTATTCACTCACAGTTTCTCAGACTATTGGCCCACAGTTTCTCTGATTATTCACCAACTATCTCGGAGTTTATTGATTCGCTTTCTCTCTAATTATTGTCCCGCTGTTTCTGTGATTACTGACCCGCAGCTTCTCAAATTAGCGACTCACTTTTTCTGAGATTCATGACCCACTCTTGCTCTAATTATTGACTTCTCTGTTTATAGACTCACTGTTACCCTGATTATTGACTCATTATATCCCGGATTATTGACTCACTGTTTCTCTGATTATTGAATCTCTCTTTCTCTGATTAATGACTCACTGTTTCTCACATTATTGATACACTATTTTTCATGTTATTGACTCACTATTACCCCGAATATTCACTCTCTGTTTCTCTGATTATTCATACAATGTTTCTTTGAAGATTGACCCACTGCTTCTCTGATTATTAACCAAAAGTTTCTCTGATCATTCACTCATGGTTCTCAAATACTTTTCCCTCTGTTTCCTTCATTTTTGAATCAATGTTTCACAGATTATTGTCGCTCTTCCCTTAATTATTGAAACATTGTTTTCCTGATCCTTCGCTCACTGTTTCTCGGATTATTTACTCACTGTTTCTCTGATTATTCGCTCAATGTTTCTCTAATTATTGACCGACTCTTTCACTGATTATTGACCAAATGTTTCTCTGATTCTTGACTCAATGGTTCACTGAGTATTGATTCACTGATACCCCGATTATTGACTCATTTTCTCCCTGATTATTGACAGTTTACCTGATTATTCAGTCACTGTTTCTCTCATTATTCACTCACTGTTTCTCTGATTAATGACTCACTGTTTCTCTGATTGTTGACCCACTTTTTCCCAGATTATTCACTCAAGGCTTCTCTGATTATTCACTCACTGTTTCTCAGATGTTTGGCCCAAGGTTCTCTGATTATGCACCTATCTCTGAGTTTATTAATTCACTTTCTCTCTGATTATTCACCCCTTCTTTCTCTGAATATTGTTGCGCTGTTTCTGTGATTATTGACCCGCTGTTTCTCAAATTAGTGGCTCACATTTTCTGATGTTCATGACCCACTCTTGCTCTGATTATTGACTCGCTTCTTCTCTGTTTATAGACTCACTGTTACCCTGATTATTGACTCATTATATCCCTGATTATTGGCTCACATTTTCTCTGATTATTGAATCACTCTTTCTCTGATTATTGACTCACTGTTTCTCACATTTTTGACATACTATTTTTCATGTTATTGACTCACTATTTCCCAGACTATTCACTCTCAGTTTCTCTGATTATTCACACAATTGTTCTTTGACGATTGAACCATTGTTTCTCTGATTATTGTCAGATAATTGTCGCTGTTCCCGAAATTATTGGCACACTGTTTTCCTGATCCTTCACTCACTGTTTCTTGGATTATTTAGTCACAGTTTCTTCGATTATTCACTCAATGTTTCTCTAATTATTGACCCACTGTTTCACTGATTATTGACCAACTTCTTGTCTGATTCTTGACTCAATGGTTCACTGAGTATTGACTCACTGTTTCCCCGATTATTGACACACTGTTTCTCTGATTATTGACTCACTGTTTTCATGATTATTGACTCACTGTTTCTCTGATTATTGACCCAACTTTTCTCTGATTATTCACTCACTGCTTCTCTGATTATTCACTCACTGTTTCTTTGACTATTGGACCACTGTTTCTCTGATAATTCACCCATTGTTTCTCAAGTTATTGATTCGCTGATCCTCTTATTATTGACCCGATGTTTCCATGATTACTGACCCTCTCTTTCTCTGATTATTGACCAAATGTTTCTCTGATTTTTCACTCACTGCTTCTCTGATTATTCACCAGAAGTTTCTCTGGTTATTCACTGACTGTTTCTCCGATTATTTGATCTCTGTTTCACTTATTTTTGAATCACTGTTTCACTGATTGTTGTCGCTGTTCTGCTAATTATTGACCCACAGTTTTCCTGATTATTCACTCACTGTTTCTCTGATTATTCACTCACATTTTCTCAGGTTATTGATTCGCTTTTTCTCTGATTATTGACACGCTGTTTCTATGATTATTGTCACGTTATTTCTCTGATTATTGACCTGCTGTTTCCCAGATTAGTGACTTACTGTTTCTGAGGTTCCTACACACTTTTGCTCTGGTTATTGACTCATGTTTCTCTCTTTATAGAATCACTATTAGCCTCATTATTGACTCACAGTTTCTCTGATTATTGAATCACTGTTTCTCTGATTATTGAATCACTGTTTCTCAGATTATTGACTCATAGTTTCTAACATTATTGACGGACTGCTTCTCTGGTTATTGAACCACTGTTTCTCTGAATTTTCCCACACTCTTTTACGGATTATTGTCTCACTATTACCCCGATAATTCACTCACTGTTTCTCTGATTATTCACACAATGTATCTCTGAAGATTGACCCACTGCTTCTCTGATTATTGACCAAATGTTTCTCTGATTTTCCACTCACTGTTTCTCCGATTATTTGCTCTCTTGTTCACTTATTTCTGAATCATTGTTTCACTGATTGTTGTCGCTGTTCTCCTAATTATTGACACATAGTTTACTTCATTATTCACTCACTGTTTCTCTCATTATTCTCTCACTGTTTCTCTGATGATTGACTCACTGTTTCACTATTTATTGACCCGCTTTTTCCCAAATTATTCACTCACTGTTTCTCAGATAATTGGCCCACAGTTTCCCTGATTATTCTCCTATTATCTCTGAGTTTAATGATTCGCATTCTCTCTGATTATTGACACGCTCTTTCTCTGATTATTGCCCCACTGTTTCTATGATTATTGACCTGCTGTTTCTCAAATTAGCGACTCACTTTTTCTGAGATTCATGACCCACTCTTGCTCTGATTATTGCCTCACTGCTGCTTTGTTTAAGGACTCACTGTTACCCTAATTAATGACTCATTCTATCCCTGACTATTGACTCAATGTTTCTCTGATTATTGAATCACTGTTTCTCTGATTATTGACTCACTGTTTCTGACATTATTGACACGCTATTTTTTCATGTTATTGACTCACTATTACCCCGAATATTCACTCTCTGTTTCTCTGATTATTCACATGTTTCTTTGATGATTGACCTCCTGTTTCTCTGATTATTGACCAAACGTTTCTCTGATTATTCACTCACGTTACTCCAATACTTTTCCCTTTGTTTCCCTGATTTTTGAATCAATGTTCACAGATTATTGTCGCTGTTCCCGAAGTTATTGACACACTATTTTCCTGATCCTTCACTCACTGTTTCTCGGATTATTTACTCACTGTTTGTCTGATTATTCGCTCAATGTTTCTCTAATTATTGACCCACTGTTTCACTGATTATTGACCAACATCTTTTCTGATTCTTGACTCAATGGATCACTGAGTATTGACTCACTGCTTCTCAGATTATTGACCCAATTTTTCTCCGATTATTCACTCACTGCTTCTCTGATTATTCACTCACTGTTTCTCTGACTATTGGACCACTGTTTCTCTGATTATTCACCCATTCTTTCTCAGGTTATTGATAAGCTGATCCTCTTATTATTGACCCATTGTTTCCATGATTACTGAACCTCTGTTTCTCTGATTATTGACCAAATGTTTCTCTGATTTTTCACTCACGTTTTCTCTGATTATTCATCAGAAGTTTCTCTGATTATTCACTGACTGTTTCTCCGATTATTTGCTCTCTGTTTCACTTATTTTTGAATCACTGTTTCTCTGATTATTGAATCATTGTTTCTCAGATTATTGACCCACAGTTTATCAGATTATTGACGGACTGCTTCTCTTGTTATTGACCCACTGTTTCTCTGATTTTTCACCCACTGTTTTTTGGATTATTGTCTGACTATTACCCCAATAATTCACTCCCTGTTTCTCTGATTATTCACACAATGTTTCTCTGATTATTCACTGACTGTTTCTCCGATTATTTGCTCTCTGTTTCACTTATTTTTGAATCACTGTTTCACTGATTGTTGTCGCTCTTCTCCTAATTATTGACCCACAGTTTACCTGATTATTCACTCACTGTTTCTCTCAATATTCATTCATTGTTTCTTTGATTATTGACTCAATGTTTCTCTGATTACTGACGCACTTTTTTTCAAATAATTTACTCAAGGCTTCTCTGATTATTCACTCACTGTTTCTCAGATGTTTGGCCCAAGTTTCTCTGATTATGCACCTATCTCTGAGTTTATTAATTCACTTTCTCTCTGATTATTCACCCCTTCTTTCTCTGAATATTGTCCCGCTGTTTCTGTGATTATTGACCCGCTGTTTCTCAAATTAGTGACTCACATTTTCTGAGGTTCATGACCCACTCTTGCTCTGATTATTGACTCGCTGCTTCTCTGTTCATTGACTCACTGTTACCATGATTATTGACCCATTATATCCCTGATTATTGACTCACTGTTTCTCAGATTATTGACACCGTATTTTTCATGTTATTGACTCACTATTTCCCCGAATATTCACTCAGTTTCTCTGATTATTCACACAATGTTTCTTTGATGATTGACCCATTGCTTCTCTGATTATTGACCAAAATGTTCTCTGATTATTCACTCTTGTTTCTCCAATACTTTTCTCTCTGTTTCCCTGATTTTTGAATCAATGTTCACAGATTATTGTCGCATTTCCCATTATTACTAACACTCTGTTTTCCTGATCCTTCACTCACTGTTTCTCGGATCATTTACTCACTGTTCCTCTGATTAGTCACTCAATCCTTCTCTAATTATTGACCAACTGTTTCACTGATTATTCACTAGCTTCTTGTCTGATTCTTGACTCAATGGTTCACTGAGTATTGACTCACTGTTACCCGGATTATTGACTCATGGTTTCCCTGATTATAGATTCACTGTTTTCGTGATTAATGACTCACTGTTTCTCTGATTATTGACCGAATTTTGCTCTGATTATTCACTAACAGTTTCTCTGATTATTCACTCACATTTTTTCAGGTTATTCATTCGCTTTTTCTCTGGCTATTGGATCACTATTTCTCTGATTATTCACCCATTGTTTCCCAGGTTATTGATACGCTGATCCTCTTATTATTGACCCCTTGTTTCCATGATTACTGACCCACTGTTTCTCTGATTATTGACCTCCTGTGTCTCTGATTATTCAATGACTGTTATACTGATTATTCACCCATTCTTTCTCAGATTATTCATTCGCTGTTTCTCTGATTTTTGACCTGCTTTTTCTCTGATATTTTACCAGATGTTTCTCAGATTATTAACCCACTTTTTCTCAGATTAGTGACTCACAGTTTCTCAGATTACTGATTCACTCTTCCTCAGTTTATTGACTCAATGTTTCTCCGATTGTAGACTCACTGTTACACTGATTATGCACCCACTGTTTATCAGATTATTGACGCACTGTTTGTCTGATTATTGACCCTCTGTTTCTCTGATTATTGACCAAATGTTTCTCTGCTTTTTCAGTCACTGTACCTCTGATTATTCACCAGAAGTTTCTCTGATTATTCACTGACTGTTTCTCCGATTATTTGCTCTCTGTTTCAATGATTTTTGAATCACTGTATCACTGATTGTTGTCGCAGTTCTGATAATTATTGATCGACAGTTTTCCTGATTAATCACTCACTGTTTCTCTGATTATTCACTCACATTTTCTCAGGTTATTGGTTCGCTTTTTCTCTGATTATTGACCCGCTGTTTCTCTGATTATTGTCCCGTTGTTTCTCTGATTATTGACCTGCTGTTTCCCAGATTGGTGACTGACAATTTCTGAATTTCCTACACACAGTTGCTCTGATTATTGTCTCACTGCTTCTCTCTCTATAGAATCACTGTTAGCCTGATTATTGACTCACTATTTCCCTGATTATTGACTCACTGTTTCTCTGATTATTGAATCGCTGTTTCTCTGATTATTGACGGACTGCTTCTCTAGTTATTGACCCGCTGTTTCTCTGAATTTTAATCCACTGTTTTAAGGAGCATTGTCTCACTATTACCCAGATAATTCACTCAATGTTTCTGTGATTATTCACACATGTTTCTCTGACGATTGACCCACTGCTTCTCTGATTATTAACCAAATGTTTCCCTGATTTTTCACTCACTGTTTCTCCGATTATTTGCTCTCTGGTTCACTTATTTTTGAATCACTGTTTCACTGATTGCTGTCACTGTTCTCGTAATTATTGACCCACAGTTTACCTGATTATTCACTCACTGTTTCTCTCATTATTCACTCACTGTTTGTCTGAATATTGACTCACTGTTTCTCTGATAATTGGCCCACCTTTTCCCAGATTATTCACACAAGGCATCTCTGATTATTCACTCACTCTTTCTCAGACTATTGGCCCACATTTTCTCTGATTATTCACCCATTCTTTCTCAGATTATTCATTTGCTGTTTCTCTGAATTTTGACCTGCTTTTTCTCTGATATTTTACCAGATGTTTCTCAGATTATTGACCCGCTTTTTCTCAGATTAGTGACTCACTGTTTCTCAGATTACTGATTCACTCTTCCTCAGTTTATTGACTCAATGTTTCTCCGATTGTAGACTCACTGTTACACTGATTATGCACCCACTGTTTGTCAGATTATTGATGCACTGTTTGTCTGATTATTGACCCTCTGTTTCTCTGATTATTGACCAAATGTTTCTCTGATTTTTCACTCACTGTTTGTCTGATTATTCACCAGAAGTTTATCTGATTATTCACCGACTGTTTCTCCAATTATTTCCTCTCTGATTCACTTATTTTTGACTCACTGTATCACTGATTGTTGTCGCTGATCTCCTAATTACTGACCCACAGTTTTCCTGATTGTTCACTCACTGTTTCTCTGATTATTCACTCACATTTTCTCAGGTTATTGATTTGCTTTTTCTCTGACTATTGGACCACTGTTTCTCTGATTATTCACCCATTGTTTCTCAGGTTATTGATTCGCTGATCCTGTTCTGATTGACCCTTTGTTTCCATGATTACTGACCCACTGTTTCTCTGATTATTGACCTACTGTGTCTCTGATTAGCAACTCACGGTTTCTCACATTATTGACCCACTGTTTCTCTGATTATTCGCTCACAGTTTCTCTGATTATTCACCCAATCTTTCTCAAATTAATCATTCGCTGTTTCTCTGAATTTTGACCCGCTATTTCTCTGATATTTTACCAGATGTTTCCCAGATTATTGACCCGCTTTTTCTCAGCTTAGTGACTCACTGTTTCTCAGATTACTGATTCACTCTTCCACTGATTAGAGACTCAATGTTTCTCCGATGCAGACTCACTGTTTCCCAGATTATTGATGCACTGTTTATCAGATTATTGACGGACTGTTTGTCTGATTATTGACACTCTGTTTCTCTGATTATTGACCAAATGTTTCTCTGATTTTTCACTCACAGTTTCTCTGATTATTTGATCTCTGTTTCACTTATTTTTGACTCATCCTATCACTGATTGTTGTCGCTGTTCTCCTAATTATTGACCCACAGTTTTCCTGATTATTTACTCACTGTTTCTCTGATTATTCACTCACATTTTCTCAGGTTATTGACTCGCTTTTTCTCTGATTATTGACCCGCTGTTTCTCTGATTATTGACCTGCTGTTTCGCAGATTGTTGAATGACTGTTTCTGAGGTTCCTACACACTGTTGCTCTGATTATTGTCTCACTCTTTCTCTCTCTATAGAATCACTGTTAGCCTGATTATAAACTCACTATTTCCCTGATAATTGACTCACTGTTTCTCTGATTATTGAATCACTTTTTCTCTGATTATTGAATCACTCTTTCTCTGATTATTGACTCATTGTTTCTCACATTATTGACACACTATTTTTCATGTTATTGACTCACTATTACCCCAAATATTCACTCTCTGTTCCTCTGATTATTCACACAATGTTTCTTTGATGACTGACCCACTACTTCTCTGAATATTGTCCAAAATTTTCTCTGATTATTCACTCACGTTTCTCCATTACTTTTCTCTCTGTTTCCCTGATTTTTGAATCAATGTTCACAGGTTATTGTCGCTCTTCCCATAATTATTGACACATTGTTTTCTTGATCCTTCATTAACTGTTTCTGGGATTATTTAATCACTGTTTCTCTCATTATTCACTCACTGTTTTTCTGATTATTGACTCACTGTTTCCCTGATTATTGGCCCACTTTTTCCCAGATTATTCACTCAAGGCGTGTCTGATTATTCACTCACTGTTTCTCAGACTATTGGCCCACAGTTTCTCTGATTATTCACCTACTATCTCTGAGTTTATTGATTCACTTTCTCTCTGATTATTGACCCGCTCTTTCTCTGATTATGGTCCCGCTGTTTCTCAAATTAGCGACTCACTTTTTCTGAGATTCATGACCCACTCTTGCTCTGATTATTGACTCGCTGCTTCTCTGTTTATAGACTCACTGTTACCCTGATTATTGACTCATTATATCCCTGATTATTGACTCACTGTTTCTCTGATTATTGAATCACTCTTTCTCTGATTATTGACTCACTGTTTCTCACATTATTGACACACTATTTTTCATGTTATTGACTCACTATTACCCTGAATATTCACTCTCTGTTCCTCTGATTATTCACACAATGTTTCTTTGATGACTGACCCACTGCTTCTCTGAATATTGTCCAAAATTTTCTCTGATTATTCACTCACGTTTCTCCATTACTTTTCTCTCTGTTTCCCTGAGTTTTGAATCAATGTTCACAGGTTATTGTCGCTCTTCCCATAATTATTGACACATTGTTTTCTTGATCCTTCATTAACTGTTTCTGGGATTATTTAATCACTGTTTCTCTGATTATTCAGTCAATGTTTCTCTAATTATTGACCCACTGTTTCACTGATTATTGACTACCTTCTTCTCTGATTCTTGACTCAATGGTTCACTGAGTATTGACTCACTGTTACCCCGATTATTGACTTACTGTTTCCCTGATTATTGACACATTGTTTCTCTGATTATTCACCATAAGTTTCTCTGATTATTCACTGACTGTTTCTTCGATTATTTGCTCTCTGTTTCACTTATTTTCGAATCACTGTTTCACTGATTGTTGACCCTGTTCTGCTAATTATTGACCCACAGTTTTCCTGATTATTCACTCACCGATTCTCTGATTATTCACTCATATTTTCTCAGGATATTGATTCGCTTTCTTTCTGATTATTGACCCACTGTTTCTCTGATTATTGTCCCATTGTTTCTCTGATTATTGACCTGCTGTTTCCCAGATTAGTGACTGACTTTTTCTGAGATTCCTACATACTGTTGCTCAGATTGTTGACTCACTGTTTCTCTCTTTATAGAATCACTGTTAGCCTGATTATTGACTCAGTATTTCCCTGATTATTGACTCACCGTTTCTCTGATTATTGACTCACTGTTTCTCTGGTTATTGACTCACTGTTTCTCACATTATTGACACACTATTTTCCTGATCCTTCACTAACTGTTCGTCGGACTATTTACTCACTGTTTGTCTGATTATTTACTCAATGTTTCTCTAAATTTGACCCACTGTTTCACTGATTATTGACTAACATCTTCCCTGATTCTTGACTCAATGGTTCACTGAGTATTGACTCACTGTTACCCCAATTATTGACTCACTGTTTTCATGATTATTGACTCACTGTTCCTCGGATTATTGACCCAATTTTTCTCTGATTATTCACCCACTGATGCTCTGATGATTCACTTACTGTTTCTCTGTCTATTGGACCACTGTTTCTCTGCTTATTCACCCATTGTTTCTCAGGTTATTGATTCGCTGATCCTCTTATTATTGACCTGTTGTTTCCATGATTACTGACCCTCTGTTTCTCTGATTATTGACCAAGTGTTTCTCTGATTTTTCACTCACTGTTTCTCTGATTATTCACAGGAAGTTTCTCTGATAATTCACTGACTGTTTCTCCAATTATTTGCTCTCTGTTTCACTTATTTTTGAATCACTGTTTCAATGATTGTTGTCCCTGTTCTGCTAATTATTGACCCACAGTTTTCCTGTTTATTCACTCTGTTTCACTGATTATTCACTCACATTTCCTCAGGTTATTGATTCGCTTTTTCTCTGACTATTGGACCACTGTTTCTCTGATTATTCACCCATTTTTTATCAGGTTATTGATTCGTTGATCCTGTTATGATTGACCCGTTGTTTCCATGATTACTGACCCACTGTTTCTCTGATTATTGACCTACTGTGTCTCTGATTAGCAACTCACGGTTTCTCACATTATTGACCCACTTTTTCTCTGATTATTCACTCACTGTTTCTCTGATTATTGACACCGTATTTTTCATGTTATTGACTCACTATTTCCCCGAATATTCACTCTCTGTTTCTCTGATTATTCACACAATGTTTCTTTGATGATTGACCCACTACATCTCCGATTATTGACCAAAAGCTTCTCTGATTATTCTCTCAGATTTCTCCGATTTCTTTTTCTCCATTTCACTGATTTTTGAATCACTGTTTCACAGATTATTGTCGCTTTTCCCGTAATTATTGACTCATTGTTTTCCTCATCCTTCACTCACTGTTTCTCGGATTATTTACGCAATGTTTCTCTGATTATTCACTCAATGATTCTCAGATTATTTACCCACTGTTTCACTGACTGATGAAAAACTGCTTCTCTGATTCTACACTTAATGTTTCTCTGATTATTGACTCACTATTTCTCTGATTATTGACCATCTTTTTCTCAGATTATGGACCAAATGTTTCTCTGATTTTTCACTCACTGTTTGTCTGATTATTCACCAGAAGTTTCTCAGATTATTCACTGACTGTTTCTCTGATTATTTGCTCTCTGTTTCACTTATTTTTGAATCAATGTTTCACTGATTGTTGTCGCTGTTCTGCTAATTATTGACCCACAGTTTTCCTCATTATTCTCTGACTGTTTCTCTGATTATTCACACAATGTTACTATGACGATTGACCCACTGCTTCTCAGATTATTGACCAAATGTTTCTCTGACTTTTCACTCACTGTTCCTCCGATTATTTGCTCTCAGGTTCACTTATTTTTGAATCACTGTTTCACTGACTGTTGTCGCTGCTCTCCTAATTATTGACCACATTTTACCTGATTATTCACTCACTGTTTCTCTCATTATTCACTCACTGTTTCTCTGATTATTGACTCACTGTTTCTCTGATTATTGTCCCACTTTTTCCCAAGTTATTCACTCAAGGCTTCTCTGATCATTCACTCACTGTTTCTCGAACAATTGGCCCACAGTTTCTCTGACTATTCACCTACTATCTCTGAGTTTATTGATTCGCTTTCTCTCTGATTATTGACCCGCTCTTTCTCTGATTATTGCCCGCTGTTTCTGTGATTATTGACCCGCTGTTTCTCAAATTAGCGACTCAATTTTTCTCAGATTCATGATCCACTCTTGCTCTGATTATTGACTCGCTGAGTCTCTGTTTATATACTCACTGTTACCCTGATATTTGACTCACTATATCCCTGACTATTGACTCACTGTTTCGTTGATTACTGAATCACTCTTTCTCTGATTATTGACTCACTGTTTCTCACGTTATTGACACACTATTTTTCATGTTAATGACTCACTATTACCCCGAATATTCACACTCTGTTTCTCTGATTATTCACACAATGTTTCTTTCATGATTGACCCACTGCTTCTCTGATTTTTGACCAAAGGTTTCTCTGATTATTCACTCCCGTTTCTCCAATACTTTTCTCTCTGTATCCCTGATTTTTGAATCAATGTCACAGATTATTTTCGATCTTCCCATAAGTATTGGCAGACTGTTTTCCTGATCCTTCATTCACTGTTTCTCGGAATCTTTACTCACTGTTTCTCTGATTATTCACTCAATGCTTCTCTAATTATTGACCCACTCTTTCACTGATTATTGACCAACTTAGTCTCTGATTCTTGATTAATGGATCACTGAGTATTGACTCACTGTTTTCATGATTATTGACTCAATTTTTCTCTGACTTTTGACCCAATTTTTTCTGATTATTCACGCACTGCTTCTTTGATTATTCACTCACTCTTGCTCTGACTATTGGACTTTGATTATTTCACCCATTGTTTCTCAGGTTATTGATTCGCTGATCCTGTTTTTATTGACCCGTTGTTTCCATGATTACTGACCCACTGTTTCTCTGATTATTGACCGACTGTGTCTCTTATTAGCGACTCACGGTATCTCACATTTTTGACCCACTGTTTCTTGAATATTCAGTCACTGTTTCTCTGATTATTCACCCACTGTTTCTCAGAATATTCATTCGCTCTTTCTCTGATTTTTGACCCGCTATTTCTCTGATATTTTACCGGATGTTTCTCAGATTATTGACTCGCTTTTTCTCAGATTAGTGACTCACTGTTTCTCAGATTACTGATGTTTTCTTCCTCTGATTATTGACTAAATGTTTCTCTGATTTAGACTCACTGTTACCCTGATTATTGACCCACTGTTTATCAGATTTTTGATGCACTGCTTGTCTGATTATTGATCCATTGTTTCTCTGTTTTTGACCCGCTGTTTAGCAGATTATTGACTCACTGTTACCTGATTATTGACTCAATCTTTCTCTGATTATCGACTCACTATTTCTCTGATTATTGACCCTCTGTTTCTCTGATTATTGACCAAATGTTTCCCTGATTTTTCACTCACTGTTTCTCTGATTATTCACCAGAAGTTTCTCTGATTATTCACTGACTGTTTCTCCGATTATTTGCTCTCTGTTCCACTTATTTTTGAATCACTGTTTCACTGATTGTTGTCGCTGTTCTGCTAATTATTGACCCACAGTTTTCCTGATTATTCACTCACTGTTTCTCTGATTATTCACTCACATTTTCTCAAGTTATTGATTCGCATTTTCTCTGATCATTGACCCGCTGTTTCTCTGATTATTTTCCCATTGTTTCTCTGATTATTGACCTACTGTTTCCCAGATTAGTGACGGACTGTTTCTGAGGTTGCTACACACTCTTGCTCTGATTATTGACTCACTGTTTCTCTCTTTATAAAATCACTGTTAACCTGATTATTGACTCAATATTTCCCTGATTATTGACTCAGTGTTTCTCTGATTTTTGAATCACTGTTTCTCAGATTATTGACTCATTGTTTCTCAGATTATTGACCCACAGTTTATCGGATTATTGACGGACTGCTTCTCTGGTTATTGACTCGCTGATTCTCTGAATTTTAACCCACTGTCTTTCGGATTATTTTCTCACTATTACCCCGATATTCCACTCACTGTTTCTCTGATTATTCACACAATGTTTCTCTGACGATAGACCCACTGCTTCTCAGATTATGCTCTAAATATTTCTCTGATTTTTCACTCACTGTTTCTCGGATTATTTGCTCTCTGGTTCAAGTATTTTTGAATCACTGTTTCACTGATTGTTGTCGCTGCTGTCCTTATTATTGACCACAGTTTACCTGATTTTTCACTCACTGTTTATCTCATTATTCACTCACTGTTTCGCTGATTATTGACATACTCTTTTTCTGATTATTGTCCCACAGTTTCTCTGACTATTCACCTACTATCTCTGAGTTTATTGATTCTCTTTCTCTCTGATTATTGACCCGCTCTTTCTCTGATTATTGTCCCACTGTGTCTGTGATTATTGACCCGCTGTTTCTCAAATTAGCGACTAACTTTTTCTGAGATTCATGACCCACTCTTGCTCTCATTATTGACTCGCTACTTCTCAGTTCGTAGACTCACTGTTACCCTGATTATTGACTCATTATATCCCTGATTATTGACTCACTGTTTCTCTGAGTATTGAATCACTCTTTCTCTGATTATTGACTCACTGTTTCACACATTATTGACACACTATTTTTCATGTTATTGTCTCACTATTACCCCAAATATGCACCCTCTGTTTCTCTGATTATTCACACAATTTTTCTTTGATGATTGACCATCTGCTTCTCTGATCATTGACCAAATGTTTCTGATTATTCATTCATGTTTCTCCACTACTTTTCTCTCTGTTTCCCTGATTTTTAAATCAATGTTCACAGATTATTTTCGCTCTTCCCATAATTATTGACACTCTGTTTTCCTGATGCTTCACTCACTGTTTTTCGGATTATTTACTCACTGTTTCTCTGATTATTCACTCAATGTTTCTCTAATTATTGACCCACTGTTTCACTGATTATTGACCAACTTCTTCTCTGATTCTTGACTCAATGCATCACTGACTATTGACTCACTGTTTTCATGATGATTGACTCACTGCTTCTCTGACTATTCACTCACTCTTTTTCTGACTATTGGACCACTGTTTCTCTGATTGTTCACGCATTGTTTTTCAGGTTATTGATTCGCTGATACTCTTATTATTGACCCGTTGTTTCCACGATTGCTGACCTACTGTTTCTCTGATTATTGACCTACTGTGTCTCTGATTAGCGACTCACGGTTACTCACATTATTGACCCACTGTTTCTCTGATTATTCACTCACTGTTTCTCAGATTACTTATGCATTCTACCTCTGATTATTGACTCAATGTATCTCCGATTGTAGACTCACTGTTCCCCTGATTATTGACCCACTGTTTATCAGATTTTTCACGCACTGTTTGTCTGATTATTGACCCATTGTTTCTCTGTTTTTTGACCCGCTGTTTTGCAGATTATTGACTCACTGTTACTCTAACTATTGACTCAATGTTTCTCCATTATCAACTCACTATTTCTCTGATTAATGACCCTCTGTTTCTCTGATTATTGACCAAATGTTTCTCTGATTTTTCACTCACTGTTTCTCTGATTATTCACCAGAAGTTTCTCTGATTATTCACTGACTGATTCTCCGATTATTTGCTCTCTGTTTCACTTATTTTTGAATCACTATTTCAGTGATTGTTGTCGCTGTTCTGCTAATTATTGATCCACAGTTCTCCTGCTTATTCACTCATAATTTCTCAGGTTATTGATTCGCTTTTTCTCTGATTATTGACCCGCTGTTTCTCTGATTAATGTCCCGTTATTACTCTGATTATTAACCTGCTGTTTCCCAGATTAGTGACTAACTGTTTCTGAGGTTCCTGCACACTGTTGCTCTGATTATTTACTCACTGTCTCTCTCTTTATAAAATCAATGTTACCCTGATTATTGACTCAATATTTCCCTGATTATTGACTCAGTGTTTCTCTGAATCTTGAATCACTGTTTCTCTGATTATTGACTCATTGTTTCTCAGATTATTGACCCACAGTTTATCGGATTATTGACAGACTGCTTCTCTGGTTATTTATCCTCTGTTTCTCTGAACTTTAACCCACTGTTTTTTGGATTATTGTCTCACTATTACCCCGATATTCCACTCACTGTTTCTCTGATTACTCACACAATGTTACTCTGACGATTGACCCACTGCTTCTCAGATTATTGACCAAATTTTTCTCTGATTTTTCACTCACTGTTTCTGCGATTATTTGCTCTCTGGTTCACTTATTTTTGAATCACTGTTTCACTGATTGTTGTCGCTGCTCTCCTAATTATTGACCACAGTTTGCCTGATCATTCATTCCTTGTTTCTCTCATTATTCACTCACTGTTTCTCAGACTAATGGCCCACAGTTTCTCTGACTATTCACCTACTAAATCTGAGATTATTGATTCGCTTGCTCTCTGATTTTTGACCCGCTCTTTCTCTGATTATTGTCCCACTGTTTCTGTGATTATTGACCTGCTGTTTCTCAAATTAGCGACTCACTTTTTCTGAGATTCATGACCCACTCTTGCTCTGATTATTGACTCGCTGCTTCTCTGTTTATAGACGCACTGTTACCCTGATTATTGACTCATTATATCCCTGATTATTGACTCACTGTTTCTCTGATTATTGAATCACTCTTTCTCTGATTATTGACTCACTATTACCCCGAATATTCAAACTCTGTTACTCTGATTATTCACTCAATGTTTCTCTGGTTATTGATTCGCTGATCCTTGTATTATTGACCCGTTGTTCCCATGATTACTGACCTACTGTTTTTCTGATTATTGACCTACTGTGTCTCTGATTAGCGACTCACGGTTTCCCACAATATTGACCCACTGTTTCTCTGATTATTCATTCACTGTTTCTATTATTATTCACCCACTGTCTCTCAGAATATTCATTCGCTGTTTCTCTGATTTTTGACCCGCTATTTCTCTGATATTTTACCAGATGTTTCTCAGATTATTGACCCGCTTTTTCACAGATTGGCGAGTCACTGTTTCTCAGATTACTGATGTATTCTTCTTCTGATTATTGACTCAATGTATCTCCGATTGTAGACTCATTGTTACCCTGATTATTGACCCACTGTTTATCAGATTTTTGACGCACTGTTTGTCTGATTATTGACCCATTGTTACTCTGATTTTTGACCCGCTCTTTTGCAGATTATTGACTCACTGTTACCCTAATTATTGACTCAATGTTTCTCTGATTATCGACTCACTATTTCTCTGATTATTGACCCTCTGTTTCTCTGATTATTGACCAAATGTTTCTCTGATTTTTCACTCACTGTTTCTCTGATTATTCACCAGAAGTTTCTCTGCTTATTCACTGACTGTTTCTCCGATTATTTGCTCTCTGCTTCACTTATTTTTTAATCACTGTTTCACTGATTGTTGTTGCTGTTCTGCTAATTATTGACCCACAGTTTTCCTGATTATTCACTCACTGTTTCACTGATTATTCACTCACATTTTCCCAGGTTATTAATTCGCTTTTTCTCTGATTATTGACCGCTCTCTCTCTGATTATTGTCCGTTTGTTTCTCTGATTATTGACCTGCTGTTTCCTAGATTAGTGACTGACTTTCTGAGGTTCCTACACACTGTTGCTCTGATTATTGACTCATTGTTTGTCTCTTTATAAAATCACTGTTTCTCTGATTATTGACTCATTGTTTCTCAGATTATTGACCCACAGTTTATCGGATTATTGACGGACTGCTTCTCTGGTTATTGACTCGCTGATTGTCTGAATTTTAACCCACTGTTGTTCGGATTATTGTCTCACTGTTATCCCGATATTCCACTCACTGTTTCTCTGATTACTTACACAATGTTTCTCTGACGATTGACCCACTGCTTCTCAGATTATTGACGAAATGTTTCTCTGATTTTTCACTCATTCTTTCTCAGACTATTTGCTCCCTGGTTTATTTATTTTTGAATCACTGTTTCACTGATTGTTGTCGCTGCTCTCCGAATTATTGACCACAGTTTGCCTGATTATTCACTCACTGTTTCTCTCATTATTCACTCACTGTTTTTCTGATTATTGACTCACTGTTTCTCTGATTATTGTCCCAATTTTTCCCACATTATTCACTCAATGTTCCTCTGATCATTCACTCACTTTTTCTCTGACTATTGGCCCACAGTTTCTCTGACTATTCACCTACTGAGTTTATTGATTCGCTTTCTCTCTGATTATTGACCGGCTCTTTCTCTGATTATTGTCCCGCTGTTTCTCTGATTATGGACCCGCTTTTTCTCAAATTAGCGACTCACTTTTTCTGAGATTCATGACCCACTCTTGCTCTGATTATTGACTCGCTGCTTCTCTGTTTATAGACTCACTGTTACCTTGATTATTGACTCATTATATCTCTGATTATTGACACACTGTTTCTCTGATTATTGAATCAGTCATTCTCTGATTATTGACTCACTTTTTCTCACATTATTGACACACTATTTTTCATGTTATTGACTCACTATTACCCCGAATATTCACTCTCTATTTCTCTGATTATTCACACAATGTTTCTCCAATACTTTTCTCTGTTTCCCTGATTTTTGAATCAATGCTCATAGATTATTTTCGCTCTTCCCATAATTATTGACATACTGTTTTCCTGATCCTTCACTCACTGTGTCTCGGAATATTTACTCATTTTTTCTCTGATTATTCACTAAAAAATATTTCTCTAATTATTGACCCACTGTTTCACTGATTATAAACCACCTTCTTGTCTGATTCTTGACTCAATGGATCACTGAGTATTGTCTCACTGTTTTCATGATTATTGACTCACTGTTTCTCTGATTATTGACCCAATTTTTCTCTGATTGTTCAGGCACTGCTTCTCTGATTATTCACTAACTCTTGCTCTGACTATTGGACCACTGTTTCTTTGATTATTCACCCATTGTTTCTCAGGTTATTGATTCGCTAATCCTCTTATTATTGACCCGTTGTTTCCATGATTACTGACCCACTGCTTCTCTGATTATTGACCTACTGTATCTCTGATTAGCGACTCATGTTTTGTCACATTATTGACCCACTGTTTCTCTGATTATTCACTCACTGTTTCTCTGATTATTCAGCCACTGTTTCTCAGAATATTCATTCGCTGTTTCTCTGATTTTCGACCCGCTATTTCTCTGATATTTTACCAGATGTTTCTCAGATTATTGGCCCGCTTTTTCTCATATTAGTGACTCACTGTTTCTCCAATTACTGATGCATTTTTCCTCTGAATATTGACTCAATGTTCCTCCGATTGTAGAATCGCTGTTACCCCGATTATTGACCCACTATTTATCAGATTTTTGATGCACTGTTTGTCTGATTATTGACCCATTTTTTCTCTGATTTTTGACCAGCTGTTTTGCAGATTATTGACTCACTGTTACCCTGATTATTGACTCAATGTTTCTCTGATTATCGACTCACTATTTCTCTGATTATTGACCCTCTGTTTCTCTGATTATTGACCAAATATTTCTCTGATTTTTCACTCACTTTTTCTTTGATTATTCCTGAGAAGTTTTTCTGATTATTCACTGAATGTTTCTCCGATTATTTGCTCTCTGTTTCACTTATTTTTGAATCACTGTTTCTCTGATTGTTGTCGCTGTTCTGCTAATTATTGACTCACAGTTTTCCTGATTATTCACTCACTGTTTCTCGGAATATTCACTCACATGTTCTCAGGTTATTGATTCGCTTTTTCTCTGATTATTCACCCGATGTTTCTCTGACTATTGTCCCGTTGTTTTCCGATTATTGACCTGCTATTTCCCAGATTAGTGACTGACTGTTTCTGAGGTTCCTACACACTGTTGCTCTGATTATTGACTCACTGTTTCTCTCTTTATAAAATCACTGTAACCCTGATTACTGACTCAATATGTCCCTGATTATTGACTCACTGTTTCTCTGATTTTTGAATCACTGTTTCTCTGATTATTGACACATTGTCTCTCAGACTATTGACCCACAGTTTATCAGATTATTGACAGACTGCTTCTCTGGTTATTGACCCACTTTTTCTCTGAATTTTAACCCATTGTTTTTCGGATTATTGTCTTACTATTACCCCGATAATTCACACTGTTTCTCTGATTATTCACAAAATGTTTCTCTGACGATTGACCCACTGCTTCTCTGATTATTGACCAAATGTTTCTCTGATTTTTCACTCACTGTTTCTCTGATTATTTGCTCTCTGGTTCACTTATTTTTGAATCACTGTTTCACTGATTGTTGTCGCTGCTCTCCTAATTATTGACCCACAGTTTACCTGATCATTCACGCACTGTTTCTCCCATTATTCACTCCCTGTTGACTCACTGTTTCTCTGATTATTGTCCCACTTTTTCCCAGATTATTCACTCAAGGTTTATCTGATTATTCACTCACTGTTTCTCAGACTATTGGCCCACAGTTTCTCTCATTATTCACCTACTATCTCTGAGTTTATTGATTCGCTTTCCTTCTGATTATTGACCTGCTCTTTCTCTGATTATTTTCCAGTTGTTTCTGAGATTATTGACCCGCTGTTTCTCAAATTAGCAACTCACTTTTTCTGAGATGCATGATCCCTCTTGCTCTGATGATTGCCTCGCTGCTTCTCAGTTTATGGACTCACTGTTACCCTGATTATTGACTCATTATATCCTTGATTATTGACTCACTGTTTCTCTGAGTATTGAATCACTCTTTCTCTGATTATTGACTCACTGTTTCTCGCATTATTGACTCACTATTTTTCATGTTATTAACTCACTATTACCCAGAATATTCACACTCTGTTCCTCTGATTATTCACACAATGTTTCTTTGATGATTAACCCACTGCTTCTCTGATTATTGACCAACAGTTTCTCCGATTATTCACTCACATTTCTCCAATACTTTTCTCTCTGCTTCCCTGAATTCTGAATCAATGTTCACAGATTATTTTCGCTCTTCCCATAATTATTGACCCATTGTTTTCCTGATCCTTCACTCACTGTTTCTCAGATTATTTACTCACTGTTTCTCGGATTATTCACTCAATGTTTCTCTAATTATTGACCCACTGTTTCACTGATTATTCACCAACTTCTTCTCTGATTCTTGACTCAATGGTTCACTGAGTATTGACTCACTGTTACCCCGATTATTGACTTACTGTTTCCCTGATTATTGACTCATTGTTTTCATGATTATTGACTCACTGTTTCTCAGATTATGGACCTAATTTTTCTCTGATTATTCAGGCACTGCGTCTCTGATTATTCACTCACTGTTTCACTGACTATTGGACCACTGTTTCTCTGATTATTCACCCATTGTTTCTCAGGTTATTGATTCGCTGATCCTTTTATTATTGACCCGTTGTGTTCATGATTACTGACCCTCTGTTTCTCTGATTATTGACCAACTGTTTCTCTGATTTTTCACTCACTGTTTCTCTGATTATTCATCAGAAGTTTCTCTGATTATTCACTGACTGTTTCTCCGATTATTTGCTCTCTGTTTCACTTATTTTTGAATCACAGTTTCACTGATTGTTGTCGCTGTTCTGCTAATTATTGACCCACAGTTTTCCTGTTTATTCACTCACTGTTTCTCTGATTATGAACTCACATTTTCTAAGGTTATTGATTCGCTTTTTCTTTGATTATTGACCCGCTGTTTCTCTGATTATTGTCCCGTTGTTTCTCTGATTATTGACCTATGTTTCCCAGATTAGTGACTGACTGTTTCTGAGATTCATTCACACTTTTGCTCTGATTATTGAATCTCTGTTTCTCTCTTTACAGAATCACTGTTTCACTGATTATTGAATCACTGTTTCTCCGATTATTGACACATTGCTTCTCAGATTATTGACTCACAGTTTCTCTGATTATAGACCATCTGTCTCTCTGATTATTTACTCCCTGTTTCTCAGATTATTTTCTCCATGTTTACCTGAATATTGGCTCACTGTTGCTCAGATTATTGACTCACTGTTACCCTGATTATTGACTCCCTGATTATTGACCCACTCTTTCTCTGATTATTGACCAATTGTTTCTCCTATTATTGACTCAAAGTTTCCCTGATTATTCAATCACTGTTTCTCTGATTATTGACCCGCTGTTTCTCAGATTAATGACCCATTCTTTCTCTGACTATTGACCCAGTGTTTCTCTGAATATTGACCCACTGTTTTTCAGATTATTGACCCACTGTTTATCAGACTTTTGACCCGCTGTTTCGCCGAATATTGACTCACACTTACACTGATTATTGACTCACATTTTCTCTGATTTTTGACCCTCTGTTTCTCAGATAAGAGTCTCACTGATTCTCAGATTACTGACCCACTCTTCCTCTGATGATGAACTCACTTTTTCTCTGATAATTGTCTCACTGTAACCTGATTAGTTGTTCACTGTTGTTCAGATTACTGACCCACTGTTCATCTGATTATTGTTGCACTGTTTCTCTGATTCTTGACCTACTGTCTCACTGATTATTGACTCACTGTTACCCTGATTATTAACTCCCTGTCTCCCTGATTATTGACCAACGGTTTCTCAGATTGTTGACTCACGGTTTGCCTGATTATTGACTCACTGTTTCCCTGATTATAGAATAATTGTTTCTCTGATTATTCACTCACTTTTTCTCTGAATATTGAACCACTGTTTCTCAGATTATTCACCCATTGTATCTGAGGTTATTTATTATCTGTTTCTCTGATTATTGACCGGCAGTTTCATTGATTTTTGTCCCGCTTTTTCTCAGATTAGCGACTCACTGTTTCTCAGATTACTGACCCTCTCTTTCTCTGACAATTAACTCGCTGTTCCTCTGATTATTGACTCACAATTTCTCTGATTATTATCTCACTGTTTACCTGATTATTGGCTCACAGTTGCTCAGATTATTGACCCACTGTTTCTCTGATTATTGACCAACTGTTCCTCTGATTATTGACTCACTGTTTCACTTTTTATAGAGTCAGTTACCATGATTACTGACTACCTGTCTCCCTGATTAATGACAAATGCTTTCTCAGATTATTGACTCACAGTTTCTCTGATTACAGACCAACTGTTCCTCTGATTATTTCCTCCCTGTTTCTCTGATTATTGTCTCCATGTTTACCTGATTATTGGCTCACTGTTGCTCAGATTATTGACTCACTGTTACCCTGACTGTTGATTCTTTGACTACCTGATTAGTGACCCACTGTTTCTCTGATTATTGACCAATTATTTCTCATATTATTAACTCACTGGTTCCCTGATTATTCAATCACTGTTCCTCTGATTATTGACCCACTGTTTCTCAGATTAATGACCCATTCTTTCTCTGATTATTGATCCAGTGTTTCTCTGAATATTGCCCACTGTTTTTCAGATTATTGACCCACTGTTTATCAGATTTTTGACACGCTGTTTCGCAGATTATTGACTCACAGTTACACTGATTATTGATTCACTGTTTACCTGATTATTGACTCACAGTTTCTCTGATTTTTGACCCACAGTTTCTCTGATTATAGACCAACTGTTTCTCTGATTATTTACTCACTGTTTCTCTGATTATTGACTCACTGTTTCTCAGATTATTGTCTCCATGTTTACCTGATTATTGAATAACTGTTGCTCAGATTAGTGACTCACTGTTACCCTGATTATTGTCTCCCTGACTCCCTGATTATTGACCCACTGTTACTCTGATTATTTACCAATTGTTTCTCATATTATTGACTCACTGTTTCCCTGATTATTCAATCACAGTTTCTCTGATTATTGACCCGATGTTTCGCTGATTTTTGACGCTCTGTTTCCCAGATTAGAGACTCACTGTTTCTCAGAATACTGACACACTCTTTCTCCGATAAGGAACTCACTGTTTCTCTGATAATTGTCTCACTATAAACTGATTATTGGTTCACTGTTGTTCAGATTATTGACGCACTGTTCATCAGATTATTGTCGCACTTTTTCTCTGATTATTGATCTACTGTCTCACTGATTATTGACTCACTATTACCCTGATTATTAACTCCCTGTATCCCTGATTGTTTACCAACAATTTCTCAGATTTTTGACTCACGGTTTGCCTGATTGTTGACTCACTGTTTCCCCGATTATAGAATCACTGTTTCTATGATTATTCACTCACTGTTTATCTGAATATTGAACCACTGTTCCTCTGATTATTCACCCACTGTGTCTGATGTTATTTATTACCTGTTTCTCTGATTATTGACTTGCAGTTTCACTGATATTTGACCCGCTGTTTCTCAGATTAGTGACTCACTGTTTCGCAGATTACTGACCCTCTCTTTCTCTGATAATTAACTCGCTGTTTCTCTGATTATTGACTCAGTTTCTCTGATTATTGTCTCACTGTTTACCTGATTATTGGCTCACAGTTGCTCAGATTATTGACCTACTTTTTCTCTGATTATTGACCAACTGATCCTCTGATAATTAACTCACTGTTTCACTGATTATTGACTCACTGTTACCATGATTACTGACTACCTGTCTCCCTGATTAATGACAATTGCTTTCTCAGAATATTGACTCACAGTTTCTCTGAATATAGACCAACTGTTTCTCTGATTATTTACTCAGTGTTTCTCTGATAATTGTCTCACTGTAACCTGATTATTGGTTCACTGTTGTTCGGATTATTGACCCACTGTTCATCAGATGATTGTCGCACTGTTTCTCTGATTATTGACCTACTGTCTCACTGAGTATTGACTCACTATTAGCCTGATTATTAACTCCCTGTCTCCCTGATTATTGACCAACGGTTTCTCAGATTATTGACTCACTGTTTCCCTGATTAGAATCACTGTTTCTTTGATTATTCACTCACTGCTTCTCTGATTATTCATTGACTTATTCTCTGAATATTGAACAACTTTTTATCTGCTTATTCACCCACTGTTTCTGAGGTTATTTATTACCTGTTTCTCTGATTATTGACCTGCAGTTTCACTGATGTTTGACCCGCTGTTTCTCAGATTAGCGACTCACAGTTTCTTAGAGTACTGACCCTATGTTTCTCTAATAATTAACTCGCTATTTCTCTGATTATTGATTCACAGTTTCTCTGATTTTTGTCTCACTGTTAATATGATTATTGGCTCACAGTTGCTCAGATTATTGACCCACTGTTACTCTGATAATTGACCAACAGTTCCTCTGATCATTGACTCACTGTTTCACTGGTTATTGACTCCCAGTTACCACGATTACTGACTACCTGGCTCCCTGGTTAATGACTAATGCTCTCTCAGAATATTGACTCACAGTTTGCCTGATTATTGACTCAATTTTTTGCTGATTATTGACTCACTGTTTCCCTGATTATTGACCCATATATTCTCTGAATAATGACATGCTGTTTCTCAGACTATTAACCCACTGTTTCTCTGATTATTGACTCACTGTCACCCTGATCATTGACTCCTGTTTCCCTGATTAATGACTCACTGTTTCTCTGATAACTGACACACTTTTTCCCTGATCTTTGATTCCCTGCTTCTAATTATTGTCCCGCTGTTTTTCAGATTAATGACCCATTTTTTCTCTGACTATCGTCCCAGTGTTTCTCTGAATATTGACTCACTGTTTTTCAGATTATTGAAGCACAGTTTATCAGATTTTTGACACGCTGTTTCGCAGATTATTGACTCACAGTTTCTGTGATTATAGACCAACTGTTTCTCTGATTACTCACTCACTGTTTTTCTGATTATTCACTCAATGTTTCTCTGATTATTGACCCACTCTTTCTATCATTATTGACGGAAATTCTCTCTGATTATTTATTCACTGTTTCTTTGATTGTTCACACAATGTTTTTCAGGTGATTGATTCGCTGTTTCGCTGATTATTGTCTCACAGTTTACCTGATCATTGGCATATTTTTGCTCAGATTATTGACCCACTGTTTATCGGATTATTGACGCACTGTTTCTCTGATTATTGACCTACTGCTTCACAGATTTTTGAATTACTGGTACCCTGATTATTCACTTGTTTTCTCCCTGATTATTGTCCAATGGTTTCTCCGATTATTGACTCATTGTTTGCTTGGTCATTGACTCACTGTTTCCCTGATTATTAACTCACGGTTTCTCTGATTATTCACCCACTGTTTCTCAGGTTAGTTTTTAACTGTTTCCCTGATTATTGGCCCGCCGTTACTCTGATTTTTGACCTACGGTTTCTCAGATTAGCGTCTCACTGTTTCTCAGAGTACTGGTCACTATTTCTCTGATAATGAACTCAATCTTTCGCTGATAATTCTCCCACTGTTACCTGATTATTGGCTCACTGTTGCTCAGATTATTGACCCATTGTTTCACTGATTATTGACTCACTGTTACGCTGATTATTAACTCCCTGTCTCACTGATTATTTACCAATTGTTTCTCAAATTATTGACTGACTGTTTCCTGGATTATTCAGTCACTGTTTCTCTGATTATTGACCCGCTGTTTCTCTGTTTATACACTCACTGCTTCTCTGATTATTCGCTCAATGTTTCTCTGAATATTGAACAACTGTTTCTCTGATTATTCACTGTCTGTTTCTCAGGTTATGTATTAGCTGTTTCTCTGATTATTGACCCGCAGATTCTCTGATAATTAACTCACTGTTTCTCTGTTTATTGTCTCACTGTTTACCTGAGTATTGGCTCACACTTGCTCAGATTATTCACCCACTGTTTCTCTGATTATTGACCAACTGTTCCTCTGATTATTGACTCATTGTTTCACTGACTATTGACTCACTGTTACCCTGATTATTGGCTACCTGCCTCCCTGATTATTGACAAACGCTTTCTCAGATTATTGACTCAGAGTTTGCCTGATTATTGACTTCCTGTCTCCCTGATCATTGACTCTCTGTTTCCCTGATCATTGACTCTCTGTTTCCCTGATTAATGACTCACTGTTTCCCTGATTAGTGACCCACTGTTTCTCTGATAATTCACTCACTGAACACCATAATTAACAGACTGTTTCTCTGATCTTTGATTCGCTCCTGCTAAGTATTGTCCCGCTGTTTCTCAGATTATTGACCCACTGTTTCCCTGATTATTGACGCAGAGTTTCTCTGAATATCGACTCACGGTTTTTCAGATTATTGACCCACTGTATCTCCGATTTTTGACCCGCTGTTTCTTACATTATTGATTCACAGTTACCCTGATTATTGACTCACGGTTTCTCTGATTATTGACTAACAGTTTTTCTGATTATTGACCCACAGTTTCTCTGATTATTGACCAAATGTTTCTCTGATTATTCACTCAATGTTTCTCTGATTATTGACTCACTCTTTCGCTCATTATTGAAAAGATTTTTTCGCTGATTATTCACTCGCTGTTCCTCTGATTATTGACCCACTGTTTCTCTAATTATTTACTCACTGTTTCTATGATTATTAACACACTGTTTCTCTGATCTTACATTCACTGCTTCTAACTATTGTCTCGCTGTTTCTCAGAATATTGACCCCTTGTTTCTCTGATTATTGACACCGTGTTTCTCTGAATATTGACCCACTGTTTTTCACATTATTGATCCACTGTTTATCATATTTTGACCAGCTTTTTTCAGATTATTGACTGACAGTTACCCTGATTATTGACTCACTGTTTCCCTGATTATTGACTCACTGTTTCTCTGATTACTGACCAATTGTTTTTCATATTATTGACTCACTGTTTCCCTGATTATTTTTGACCCTCTCTTTCTCAGATTAGCGACTCACTGTTTCTCAGATTACTGACCCTCTGTTTCTCTGATAATTAACTCACTGTTTCTCTGTTTATTGGCTGACTGTTTCTCAGATTATTGTCTCCGTGTTTACCTGATTATTGGCTCACTGTTGCTCAGATTATTTACTCACTGTTACCCTGATTATTGACTCCCTGACTCCCTGATTATTGATGCACTGTTTCTCTGATTATTGACTCACTGTTTCTCTGATTATTGACCCACTCTTTCTCTGATTATTGACTAATTGTTTCTCATATTATTGACTCACTGTTTCCCTCATTATTCAATCACTGTTTGTCTGATTTTTGACACGCTGTTTATCAGATTAGTGACTCACTGTTTCTCAAAGTACTGACCCACTGTTTCTCTGATAATGAACTCACTGTTTCTCTGATAATTCTCCCACTGTTACCTGATTATTGGCTCACTGTTGCTCAGATTATTGATCCACTGTTTCATTGATTATTGACTCAATGTTACCCTCGTTATTAACAGCATGTCTCCCTGATTATTGACCAATTTTTTCTCAGATTATTCACTCACTTTTTGATTGATTATTGACTCACTGTTTCCCTGATTATTGACACACTGTGTCCCTGATTATTGAATCACTGTTTCACTGATTATACACTCACTGCTTCTCTGATTATTCGCTCACTGTTTCTCTGAATATTGAACCACTGTTTTTCTGATTATTCACCCTCTGTTTCTGAATTTATTTATTAGCTGTTTCTCTGATTATTGACCTGCAGTTTCTCTGATTTTTGACCCGTTGTTTCTCAGATTAGCGACTCACTGTTTCTCAGATTACTGACGCTCTGTTTCTCTGATAATTAACTCGCTATTTCACTGATCATTGGCTCACTGTTTCTCTGTTTATTGTCTCACTGTTTATCTGATTATTGGCTCACAGTTGCTAAGATTATTCACCCACTGTTTCTCTGATTATTGACCAACTGTTCCTCTGATTATTGACTCATAGTTTCACTGATTATTGACTCACTGTTACTCTGATTACTGACTACCTGCCTCCCTGATTATTGACAAATGATTTCTCAGATTATTGACTCAGAGTTTCCCTTATTACTGACTCAATGTTTCCCTGATTATTGACTCATGTATCCCTGATTATTGACCCACATTTTCTCTGATTAATGACCCAATGTTTCTCAGTTATTAACCCACTGTTTCTTTGATTATTGACTTCCTGTCTCCCTGATCATTGACTCTCTGTTTCGCTGATTAATGACTCACTGTTTCCCTGATTATTGACCAGCAGTTTCTCAAACTGTTTCTCTGATAATTCATTCACTGTCCATAGTAATTAACAGACGGCTTCTCTGATCTTTGATTCACTGCTTCTAATTATTGTCCCACTGTTTCTCAGATTATTGACCCACAGTTTCCCTGATTATTGACCCAGAGTTTCTCTGAATATTGACTCACTGTTTTTCAGATTATTGACCCACTGTTTCTCTGATTTTTGACCCGCTTTTTCTTACATAATTGACTCACAGTTACCCTGATTATTGACTCACTGTTTCTCTAATTATTGACTCACTGTTTCTCTGATTATTGACCCACTGTTTCTCTGATTATTGACTCACTGTTTCTCTGATTATTGACCAACTGTTTCTCTGATTATTGACCAACTGTTTCTCATATTATTGACTCACTGTTTCCCTGTTTATTCAATCACTGTTTCTCTGACTATTGACCCACTCTTTCGCTCATTAGTGGAAAGATTTTTCGCTGATTATTCAATTGCTGTTCCTCTGATTATTGACCCATTGTTTCTCTGATTATTTACTCACTGTTTCTATGATTATTAACACACTTTTTCTCTGATCTTAGATTCACTTCTTCCAATTATTGTCTCGCTGTTTCTATGATTATTGACCCATTTTATCCCTAATTATTGACACAGTGTTTCTCTGAATATTGACCCAATGTTTTTCACTTTATTGAACCGCTGTTTCTCTGATTTTTGACCCTCTGTTTCTCAGATTAGCTCAGATGAGCTAATGTTGAGCTAATGAGCTAATCTGAGCACTGTTGCTCAGATTAATGTCCCTCTGTTTCTCTGACAATTAGCTCACTGTTTCTCTGATTATTGGCTCACTGTTTCTAAGATTATTGTCTCCATGTTTACCTGATTATTGGCTCACTGTTGCTCAGATTATTTACTCACTGTTACCCTGACAATTGACTCCTTGACTCCCTGATTATTGGCCCACTCTTTCTCTGATTATTGACCCATTGTTTCTCATATTATTGACTCACTGTTTCGCTGATTATTCAGTCACTGCTTCTCTGAATATTGACCCGCTGTTACTCTTGTTTTGACCCGGTGTTTCCCAGATTAGTAACTTACTGTTTCTCAGATTACTGACCCACTATTTCTCTGATAATGAACTCACTGTTTGTCTGATAATTGTTTCACTGTAACCTGATTATTGGTTCACTGTTGCTCAGGTTATTGACCCACTGTTTATCAGATTATTGTCACACAATTTCTCTGATTATTGTCCTACTGTCTCAGTGATTATTGACTAACTGTTACCCTGATTATTAACTTCCTGTCTCCCTGATTATTGACCAACTTTTTCTCAGATTATTGATTCACGGTTTGCCTGGTTATTGACTCAGTGTTTCCCTGATTATAGAATCACTGTTTCTCTGATTATTCACCCATTGTTTCTGAGGTTATTTATTACCTGTTTCGCTGATTATTGACCCGCAGTTTCAATGATTTTTGACCCGATGTTTCTCAGATTAGTGATGCACTGTTTCTCAGATTACTGATCCTCTGTTTGTCTGATAATTAACTCACTGTTTCTCTGATTATTGACTCACAGTTTCTCTGATTATTGTCTCACTGTTCACCTGATTATTGGCTCACAGTTCCTCAGATTATTCACCCACTTTGTCTCTGATTATTGACCAACTGTTCCTCTGATTATTGACTCAATGTTTCACTGATTATTGACTCACTGTTACCCTTATTATTGACTACCTGCCTCCCTGATTATTGACAAACGCTTTCTCAGATTATTGACTCAGAGTTTGCCTGATTATTGACTCAATGTTTCCCTGATTATTGACCCACATTTTCTCTGACTAATGACCTGATGTTTCTCAGATTATTAACCTACTGTTTCTTTGATTATTGACTTCCTGTCTCCCTGATCATTGACGCTCAGTAGTGAAAAGATTTTTCGCTGATTATTCACTCGCTGTTCCTCTGCTTATTGACCCACTGTTTCTGTGATTATTTGCTCACTGTTTCTATGATTATTAACACACTGTTTCTCTGATCATAGATTCACTGCTTTGAATTATTGTCTCGCTGTTTCTCAGATTATTGACCCATTGTTTCTCTAATTATTGACACAGTGTTTCTCTGATTATTGACCCACTGTTTTTCACATTATTGATCCACTGTTTATCATATTTTGACCAGCTTTTTTCAGTTTATTGACTTACAGTTACCATGATTATTGACTCACTTTTTCTCTGATTATTGACCAACTGTTTCTCTGTTTATTCAATCAATGTTTCTCTGATTATTGACCCACTCTTTCGCTCATTATTGAAAAGATTTTTCGCTGATTATTCACTCGCTGTTCCTCTGATTATTGACCCACTGTTTATCTGATTATTTGCTCACTGTTTTTCTGATTATTTGCTCACTGTTTCTATGATTATTAACACACTGTTTCTCTGATCTTACATTCACTGCTTCTAATTATTGTCTCACTGTTTCTCAGAATATTGACCCACTGTTTTTCACATTATTGATCCACTTTTTAACATATTTTGACCAGCTTTTTTCAGATTATTGACCTACAGTTACCCTGATTATTGACTCACTTTTTCTCTGATTATTGACTCACTGTTTCTCTGATTATTCACCCATTGTTTCTCTGATTATTGACTCACTGTTTCTCTGATTATTGACCCACTTTTTCTCGGATTATTGACCAATGGTTTCTCATATTATTGACTCACTGTTTCCCTGATTATTTTTGACCCTCTGTTTCTCAGATTAGCGACTCACTCTTTCTCAGATTACTGACCCTCTGTTTCTCTTATAATTAACTCACTGTTTCTCTGATTATTGGCTGACTGTTTCTCAGATTATTGTCTCCATGTTTACCTGATTATTGGCTCACTGTTGCTCAGATTATTGACTCACTGTTACCCTGATTATTGACTCCCTGACTCGCTGATTATTGATCCACTGTTTCTCTGATTATTGACCCACTGTTTCTCTGATTATTGACTAATTGTTTCTTATATTATTTACTTACTGTTTCGCTGAGTATTCAATAATTGTTTCTCTGATTATTGACCCGCAGATTCTCTGATTATTGACTAATTGTTTCTCATATTATTGACTCAATGTTTCCCTGATTATTCAATCACTGTTTCTCTGATTTTTGACACGCTGTTTATCGTATTAGCGACTCACTGTTTCTCAAAGTTCTGACCCACTGTTTCTCTGATAATGAACTCACTGTTTCTCTGATAATTCTCCCACTGTTACCTGATTATTGGCTGACTGTTGCTCAGATGATTGACCCACTGTTTCACTGATTATTGACTCACTGTTACCATCATTATTAACTCCCTGTCTCCCTGAATATTGACCAATTGTTTCTCATATTTTTGACTCACTTTTTGACTGATTATTGACTCACTGTTTCCCTGATTATTGACTCACTGTGTCCCTGATTATTGAATCACAGTTTCACTGATTATGCACTCACTGCTTCTCTGATTATTCGCTCACTGCTTCTCTGAATATTGAACCACTGTTTTTCTGATTATTCACCCTCTGTTTCTCAATTTATTTATTAGCTGTTTCTCTGAATATTGACCTACAGTTTCTCTGATTTTTGACCCGTTGTTTCTCAGATTAGCGACTCACTGTTTCTCAGATTACTGACCCTCTGTTTCTCTGATAATTAACTCACTATTTCTCTGATTATTGGCTCATAGTTGCTCAGAATATTCACCCACTGTTTCTCTGATTATTGACCAACTGTTCCTCTGATTATTGATTCATACTTTCACTGATTATTGACTCACTGTTACTCTGATTACTGACTACCTGCCTCCCTGATTATTGATAAACGATTTCTCAGATTATTGACTCAGAGTTTGCCTGATTATTGATTCAATGTTTCCCTGATTATTGACTCACTGTTTCCCTGATTATTGACCCACATTTTCTCTGATTAATGACCCGATTTTTCTCCGATTATTAACCGACTGTTTCTTTGATTATTGACTTCCTGTCTCCCTGATCATTGACTCTCTTTTTCGCTGATTAATGACTCACTGTTTCCCTGATTATTGACCAGCAGTTTCTCAAATTAGTGACCCACTGTTTCTCTGACAATTCACTCACTGTCCATAATAATTAACAGACGGTTTCTCTGATCTTTGATTCACTGCTTCTAATTATTGTCCCGCTGTTTCTCAGATTACTAACCCACTGTTTCCCTAATTATTGACGCAGAGTTTCTCTGAATATTGACTCACTGTTTTTTAGATTATTGACCCACTGTTTCTCTGATTTTTGCCCCCCTTTTTCTTACATTATTGACTCACAATTACGCTGATTATTGACACACTTTTTCTCTGATTATTGACCCACTGTTTCTCTGATTATTGACCCACTGTTTCTCTGATTATTGACTCATTGTTTCTCTGATTATTGACCCACTGTTTCTCTGATTATTGACCAATTGTTTCTCATGTTATTAACTCACAGTTACCCTGATTATTGACTCACTGTTTCTCTGATTAATGACCCTCTGTTTCTCTGATAATTAACTCACTGTTTCTCTGATTATTGGCTCACTGTTTCTAAGATTAATGCCTCCATGTTTACCTGGTTATTCGCTCACTGTTGCTCTGATTATTTACTCACTGTTACCCTGATAATTGACTCCCTGACTCCCTGATTATTGAACCACTCTTTCTCTGATTTTTGACCAATTGTTTCTCATATTTTTGACTCACTGTTTCGCTGATTATTCAATCACTGTTTCTCTGATTATTGACCTACTGTTACTCTGATTTTTGACCCGATGTTTCCCAGATTAGCGACTCACTGTTTCTCAGATTACTGACCCATGATTTCTCTGATAATGAACTCATTGTTTGTCTGATAATTGTTTCACTGTAACCTGATTTTTGGTTCACTGTTGCTCAGATTATTGACCCAGTTTATCAGATTATTTTAGCACTGTTTCTCTGATTATTGTCCTACTGTCTCACTGATTATTGACTCACTGTTACCCTGATTATTAACTCCCTGTATCCCTGATTATTGACCGTTTTCTCATATTGTTGACTCACGGTTTCCCTGATTATAGAATCACTGTTTCTCTGATTATTCACTCACTGTTTTGCTGATTATTCACTCACCGTTTCTCTGAATATTGAACCAGTGTTTCTCTGATTATTCACCCACTCTTTCTTAGGTTATTTATTACCTGTTTCTCTGATTATTGACCCGCAGTTTCACTGATTTATGACCCGCTGTTTCTCAGATTCGTGACTCACTGTTTCTCAGATTACTGACCCTCTGTTTGTCTGACAATTAACTCGCTTTTTCTCTGATTATTGACTCAATGTTACTCTGATTATTGACTCACATTTTCTCTGATTATTGACTAACTGTTGCTCTGCATATTCACTCCTTTTCTTCTCTCATTATTGACCCTCTGTTTCTCAGATTAGTGACTCACTGTTTCTCAGATTATTGACCCACTGTTTCTCTGATCATTGACTCAGTGTAAACCTGTTTATTGGCTCACTGTTTCTCTGATTGTTGACTCCATGTTTCTCTGAATATTGACTCAGTGTTTCCCTGATTATTGAATCCATGATTCTCTGGTTATTGAGTCACTCTTTCTCCAATTATTGAATCACTGTTTCTCAGATTATTGTCCCACTGTTGATGAGATTATTGAGGCTGTTTCTCTGATTATTGACCCGTTTTTTTTCTCAGATTATTGACACACTGTTGATCAGATTGTTGATGCACTGTTTCTCTGATTATTGTCCCGCTGTTTCTCAGATTATTGGCTCACTGTTACCCTGATTATTGACTCACTTTTTCTCTGATTTTTGACTCACTGTTTCTTTGATTTTGACTCGCTGCTCCTAATTATAGAAACACTTTTTTTTCTGATTAGTGACCCAGTTTTTCTCTCCTTATTGTTCCACTGTTTCCCACACTATTGCCCCATTGTTTCTCTGATCTTTGATGAGCTGCCTCTCATTATACACCCCGTGTTTCCCTGATTATTGACTAACTGATTTTCTGATTAATGCCCCACTCTTTCCCTGATTGTTGACCCACAGCTAATGTGATTATTTACTCACGGTTTCTCTGATTAATGACTCACTGTTTCTCTGAATATTCACTCGCTGGTTCTTTTATTATTGACCCGTTGTTTTTCAGATTAGCGACTCATTGTTTCTCAGATTATTGACCCCCTGTTTCTCTGATTATTGACACACCATTTCTCTGATTATTGACTCACTATTACCCTGATTTTTGACTCACTTTTTCTCTGATTATTGACACACTGTTTCTCTGAATGTTCACTCCCTGTTTCTCTCATTATTGACCCTGTGTTTCTCAGATTAGTGTCTCACTGCTTCTCTGATTATTGACCCTCTGTTTCTCTGATTATTGGCTCACTGGTACCTTGATTATTGATTCACTTTTTCTCTGATTATTGACTCACTGTTTCTCTGAATATTCACTCCCTGTTTCTCTCATTACTGACCCATTGTTTCTCAGTTTATCGACTCTTTGTTTCTCAAATTATTGACTCACTGTTTCTCTGATTATTGACTCAAAGTTTCTCTGAATAATCACTCCCGTTTCTCTCATTATTGCCCCATTGTTTCTCAGATTAGCGATTCATTGTTTCTCAAATTATTGACTCACAGTTTCGCTGATTATTGACTCACTGTTACCCTGATTATTGACTCATTGTTTCTCTGATTATTGACTAACTGTTTCTCTGAATATTGACACACTGTTGCTCTGCATATTCACTCCTTTTTTCTCTCATTATTGACCCTCTGTTTCTCAGATTAGTGACTCACTGTTTCTCAGATTATTGACCCATTGTTTCTCTGATCATTGACTCACTGTCAACCTGTTTATTGACTCACTGTTTCTTTGATTATTGACTCCATGTTTCTCTGATTATTGAGTCACTGTTTCCCTGATTATTGAATCCATGATTCTCTGGTTATTGAATCAGTTTCTCCGAATATTGTCTTACTGTTTCTCAGATTAGTGACTCACTGTTTCTCTGATTATTGACCCGGTTTTTTTTCTCAGATTATTGACACACTGTTGATCAGATTATTGACGCACTGTTTCTCTGATTATTGTCCCGCTGTTTTTAAGATTATTGACTCACTGTTTCCCTGATTATTGCATCCATGATTCTCAGGTTACTGCATCACTGTTTCTCCGAATATTGACTCACTGTTCCTCAGATTAGTAACTCACTGTTTCTCAGATTATTGACCCACTGTTTCTCTGAATATTCACTCGCTGCTTCTTTCATTATTGACCCGTTGTTTCTCAGATTATCGACTCATTGTTTCTCAGATTACTGACCCACTGTTTCTCTGTTTATTGACTCACTATTTCTCCGATTATTGACTCACTATTACCCTGATTATTGACTCATTGTTTCTCTGATTATTGACTAACTGTTTCTTTGAATATTGAGACACTGTTGCTCTGCATATTCACTCCTTTTTTCTCTCATTATTGGCCCTCTGTTTCTCAGCTTAGTGACTCACTGTTTCTCCGATTATTGACCCACTGTTTCTCAGATCATTGACTCACTGTCAACCAGTTTATTGACTCACTGTTTCTCTTATTATTGACTCCATCTTTCTCTGATTATTGACTCACTGTTTCCCTGATTATTGAATCCATGATTCTCCGGTTATTGAATCAGTTTCTCCGAATATTGACTTACTGTTTCTCAGATTAGTGAATCACTGTTTCTCTGATTATTGACTCTGTTTCTCTGAATATTGACTCACTGTTTCCCTGATTACTGACACAATGATTCTCTGGTTATTGAGTCACTCTATCTCCGATTATTGACTCACTGTTTCTCAGATTATTGTCCCTCTGTTGATGAGATTATTGAGGCTGTTTCTCTGATTATTGACCCTTTTTTTTCTCAGATTATTGACACACTGTTGATCAGATTATTGATGCACTGTTTCTCTGATTATTGTCCCGCTGTTTCTCAGATTATTGGCTCACTGTTACCCTGATTATTGACTCACTTTTTCTCTGATTTTTGACTCACTGTTTCTTCGATTTTAACTCGCTGCTTCTAATTATAGAAACACTTTTTTTTCTGATTAGTGACCCAGTTTTTCTCTCCTTATTGTTCCACCTTTTCCCGGACTATTGCCCCATTGTTTCTCTGATCTTTGACACGCTGCCTCTCATTATAGACACAGTGTTTCCCTGATTATTGACTAATTGATTTTCTGATTAATGCCCCACTCTTTCCCTGATTGTTGAACCACAGCTTATGTGATTATTTACTCACACTTTCTCTGATTATTGACTCACTGTTTCTTTGAATATTCACTCGCTGCTTCTTTCATTATTGTTTCTCTCATTACTTACCCTGTATTTCTCAGATTAGTGACTCATTGTTTCTCACATTATTGATTCACTGTTTCTATAATTATTGACTCAAAGTTTCTGTGATTTTGGACACACTGTTTCTCTGAATATTGACTCACTGTTTCTCTGAATATTCACTCCGTGTATCTCTCATTATTGACATGTTGTTTCTCAGATTAGTGAATCATTGTTCCTCAGATTATTGACCTGCTGTTTCTCAGATTATTGGCTCACTGTTAGCCTGATTATTGACTCACTGTTTCTCTGATTTTTGACTCACTATTTTTCTGATTATTCACTCACTCTTTCTCTGATTATTGACTCTTTGTTTCCCTAATTATGTAGATACTCCAATTAGGGAACGGGCAATATTGGACCTGTCATTTTGGAATGAACCCGACCTGTTGATCGAAGTTTCTGTTGGAATGCATTTCGGGAAAATTGACCATAATTCAGTAGGTTTCCACTACATGGTAGATAAGTATAAAAGGAGACCTTGGGTTAAGCTCGTTAACTGGGGAAGGGTAATTTTAACAAGATTAGGAAATTCCGGTCCCCACATTACCAGTAGGATATTTTTCCCTCATTAATGACTCTCCGTTTCCTTGATTTTTGTCACACTTTTTCTCTGATTATTGATGCATTGTCTTCTGATTTTGATTTCAATGCTTCTAGTTACTGACCCACTGTTTCTCTGATTATAGACCCACTGTTTCTCTGATTATTGTCCCACTTTCTCAATATTATTGACTCAATATTTCCTCTGAATGATAACTCACTGTTTCTATGGACTTTGATTCACTGCTTCTAATTATTGACCCACAGTTTCTCTGATTTTTGACCCAGTTCTTCCCCGATTACTGCCTCACGGAATCTCTGAATATTGACCCCCTGTTTCTCAGATTATTGAGACACTATTTCCCTATAAATGGACTCACTGTTTCTCTGATTATTGCCTCACTGTTTCTTTGATTTTGACTCGCTGCTTCTAATCATTGAAAAACTGATTTTTCTGATTAGTGACCCAGTTTTTCTCTCATTATTGTTCCACTCGTTCCCAGACTATTGACCTACTGTTTCTCAGATTATTGACTCCCTGTTTCTCTGATCTTTGCCTCACTGCTTCTAATTATAGACACGGTGTTTCCCTGATTATTGACTCATTGATTTTCTGATTATTGCCCCACTCTTTCCTGATTGTTGACCCACTGCTTAAGTTATTATTTACTCACAGTTTCTCTGATTATTGACTCACTGTTTCCCTGAATATTCACTCCTTGCTTCTCTCATTATTGACTCGTTCTTTCACAGATTAGCGACTCATTGTTTCTCAGATTATTGACCCACTGTTTCTCTGATTATTCACCCATTATTTCTCTGCTTATTGACTCACATTTTCTCTGACTATTGACACACCATTTCTCTGAATATTCACTCCCTGTTTCTCTCTTTATTGACCCTGTGTTTCTCAGTTTAGTGACTAACTGTTTCTCAGATTATTGACTCACTGTTTCTCGAATTACTGACTGAAAGTTTCTCCGATTATTCACTCACTGTTTCTCTGAATATTCACTCCCTGTTTCTCTCATTATTGACCCTTTGTTTCTCAATTATGACTCACTGTTTCCGACATTATTGACCCACTGTTTATCAGATTATTGACGCTCTTTCTCTGACTATTGACCTGTTTTTTTTCTCAGATTAATGACACACTGTTGATCAGATTATCGAGGAACTTTTTCCTTGATTATTGACCCGTTGTTTCTCAGATTATTGGCTCACTGTTACCCTGATTATTGATTCACATTTTCTCTGATTTTTGACTCAATGTTTCTTTGATTTTGACTCGCTGGTTCTAATTATAGAAACACTCTTTTTTTTCTGATTAGTGACCCAGTTTTTCTCTCCTTATTGTTCCACTGTTTCCCGGACTATTGCCCCACAGTTTCTCTGATATTTGTCTCGATGCTTCTCATTATAGACACGGTGTTTCCCTGATTACTGATTCATTGAAGTTCTGATTATTGCCCCACTGTTTCCATGATTGCTGACCCATTGCTTAACTGATAATTTACTCAAGGTTTCGCTGATTATTGACACACTGTTTCTCTGAATACTCACTCGCTGCTTCTTTCATTATTGACCCGTTGTGTCTCATTTTAGCGACTCATTGTTTCTCAGATTATTGACCCACTGTTTCTCTGATTATTGACTCACTATTTCTCTGATTATTGACTCACTATTACCCTGATTATTGACTCACTTTTTCTCTGATTATTGACACACTGTTTCTCTGAATATTCATTCCCTGTTTCTCACATTATTGAACCTGTGTTTCTCAGATTAGTGACTCACTGCTTCTCAGATTATTGACCCTTCCTTTCTCTGATTATTGACTTACTGTTACCCTGATTATTGACTCACGTTTTCTCTGATTATTGACTCACTGTTTCTCTGAATAATCACTCCCTGTTTCTCTCATTATTGACCCGTTGTTCCTCAGCTTAGCGACTCTTTGTTTCTCAAATTATTGACTCACTGGTTCTCTGATTATTGACTCAAAGTTTCTCTGATTATAGACACACTGTTTCCCTAAATATTCAGTCCCTGTTTCTCTCATTATTGTCCCTCTGTTCCCCAGAATAGTGACTCACTGTTTCTCAGATTATTGACACACGGTTTCTCTGATTATTGACTTATTATTACTCTGATTATTGACTCATTGTTACCCTGATTATTGACTCACATTTTCTCTGATTATTGACAAACTGTTTCTCTAAATATTCACTCCATGCTTCTCTCATTACTTAAACTGTATTTCTCACATTAGTGACTCACTGTTTCTCAGATTCTTGACCCAATGTATCTCTGATTATTGACTCACTGATTATTGACCCGCTCTTTCTCAGATTATTGGCTCACTGTTACCCTTATTATTGACTCACGTTTTTTCTGATTTTTGACTGACTGTTTCTTTGATTTTGAATCGCTGCTTCGTATTATACAAACAATGTTTTCTTTTTGATTAGTCACCAAGTTTTTCTCTCAATATTGTTCCGCTGTTTCCCGGACGATTTCCCCACTGTTTCTCTGATCTTTGACTCGCTGCTTCTAATTATAGACACGGTCTTTCCCTAATTATTGACTCATTGATTTTCTGCGTATTGCCGCACTCTTTCCCTGATTGTTGACCCACTGCTTATGTGATTATTCACTCATGGTTTATCTGATTATTGACTCACTGTTTCTCTGAATATTCACTCCCTGTTTCTCTCACTGTGGACCCATTGATTCTCAGTTTAGCGACTCATTGTTTCTCACATTATTGACTGTTTCTCTGATTATTGACTCAAAATTTCTCTGATTATGGACACACTGTTTCTCTGAATATTCACTCTCTGTTTCTCTCATTATTGACACTCCGTTCCTCAGATTACTGATTCACGGTTTCTCAGATTATTGACCCACTGTTTCTCTGATTATTTACTCACTGTTGCCCTGATTATTGACTCTCTGTTCCTCTGATTATTAAGTCACTGTTTCTCTGAATATTCATTCCCTGTTTGTCTCATTATTGACACGTTGTTTCTCAGATTAGAGATTCATTGTTTCTCAGATTATTGACCCGCTGTTTCTCAGATTATTGGCTCACTGTTACCCTGATTATTGACAAACATTTTCTCTGATTTTTGATTCACCATTTTTCTGATTATTCACTCACTCTATGCATTTCAGGAAAAGTGACCATAATTCAGTAGGTTTCCAGGTAATGGTGGATAAGTATAAAAGGAGACCTTGGGTTAAGGTGGTTAACTGGGGAAGGGTAATTTTAACAAGATTAGGGAATTCCGGACCCCACATTACCAGTAGGATGTGTTTCCCTCATTAGTGACTCTCCATTTCCCTGATTATTGTCACTCTTTTGTCTCTGATTATTGATGCATTGTTCCTCTGATTTCAATTTCACTGCTTCTAGTTACTGACCCAATGTTTCTCTGATAATAGACCCACTGTTTCTCTGATTATTGTCCCACCTTCTCGATACTTATTGACTCAATTTATTCTCTGAATGATAACTCACTGTTTCTATGATCTTTGACTCACTGCTTCTAATTATTGACCCCCTGTTTCTCAGATTATTGAAACACTGTTTTTTCTGATTAGTGACCCAGTTTTTCTCTCATCATTGTTCCACTGTTTCCCAGACTATTGACCCACTATTTCTCGGATTATTGACTCACTGTTTCTGTGATCTTTGCCTCGCTGCTTCTCATTATAGACACAGTGTTTCCCTGATTATTGACTCATTGATTTTCTGATTATTGCCCCACTCTTTCCCTGATTGTTGACCCACTGCTTAAGTGATTATTTACTCACAGTTTCTCTGATTATTGACTCACTGTTTCCCTGAATATTCACTCTTGGCTTTATTAATTATTGACCCGTAATTTCACAGATTAGCGACTCATTGTTTCTCAGAGTATTGACCCGTTGTTTCTCAGATTATTTGCTTACTGTTACCCTGATTATTGACTCACTGTTTCTCTGATTTTTGACTCACTGTTTTACTGATTATTCACTCCCTCTTTCTCTGATTATTGACTCAATGTTTCCTTAATTATGTAGATGCTCCAATTAGGGAAGGGGCAATACTGGACCTGTCGTTATGGAATGAACCCGACCTGTTGATCGAAGTTTCTGTAGGAATGCATTTCGGGAAAAGTAACCATAATTCAGTAGGTTTCCAGGTAATGGTGGATAAGTATAAAAGGAGACCTTGGATTAAGCTCGTTAACTGGGGAAGGATAATTTTAACAACATTAGGAAATTCCGGTCACAACATTACCAGTAGGATATCTTTCCCTCATTAGTGACTCTCTGTTTCCCTGATTATTGTCACACTTTTTCTCTGAATATTGATGCATTGTTCCTCTGATTTTGACTCACTGCTTCTAGTTATTGACCCACTGTTTCTCTGATTGTAGACCAACTGTTTCTCTGATTATTGTCCCACTTTCTCGATACTTATTGACTCATTTTGTTCTCTGAATGATAACTCACTGTTGCTGTAGGAATGCATTTCGGGAAAAATAACCATAATTCAATAGGTTTCCATGTAATGGTGGATAAGTGTAAAAGGAGACCTTGGGTTTAGCTCGTTAACTGGGGAAGGATAATTTTAACAACATTAGGAAATTCCGGTCGCAACATTACCAGTAGGATATCTTTCTCTCATTAGTGACTCTCTGTTTCCCTGATTATTGTCACACTTTTTCTCTGAATATTGATGCATTGTTCCTCTGATTTTGATACCACTGCTTCTAGTTATTGACACACTGTTTCTCTGATTGTTGACCCACTGCTTAAGTGATTATTTACTCACAGTTTCTCTGATTATTGACTCACTGTTTCCCTGAATATTCACTCCTGGCTTCACTCATTATTGACCCATTCTTTCACAGATTAGCGGCTCATTGTTTCTCAGATTATTCACCCACTGTTTTTCTGATTATTGACTCATTATTTCTCTGCTTATTGACTCACGTTTACCCTGATTATTGACTCACATTTTCTCAGATTATTGACACACCGTTGCTCTGAATATTCACTCCCTGGTTCTCTCTTTATTGACCCTGTGTTTCTCAGTTTAGTGATTCACTGTTTCTCAGATTATTTGCTAACTGTTACCCTGATTATTGACCCACTGTTTCTCTGATTATTGACTCAAACTTTCTCCGATTATTGAGCCACTGTTTGTCTGAATATTCACTCACTGTTTCTCTCAATATTAACCCTCTGTTTCTCAGATTATGACTCACAGCTTCCGACATTATTGACCCACTGTTTATCATATTATTGACGCTGTTTCTCTGATTATTGACCATTTTTTTCTCAAATTATTGACACACCTTTGATCAGAATAGCGAGGAACATTTTCCCTGATTATTGACCCATGATTTCTCAGATTATTGGCTCACTGTTACCCTGATTATTGATTCTATTTTTCTCTGATTTTTGACTCAACGTTTCTTTGATTTCTAATTATAGAAACACTTTTTTTTCTGATTAGTGACCCAATTTTTCTCTCCTTATTGTTCCACTGCTTCCCGGACTATTGCCCCACTGTTTCTCTGATCTTTGACTCGCTGCCTCTCATTATAGACATGGCGTTTCTCTGATTATTGACTCCTTGATTTTCTGATTATTGCCCCACTGTTTCCCTGATTGTTGAGCCATTGCTTATCTGATAATTTACTCAAGGTTTCGCTGATTATTGACACACTGTTTCTCAGAATATTCACTCGCTGCTTCTTTCATTATTGACCCGTTGTGTCTCCTTTTAGCGACTCATTGTTTCTCAGATTATTGACCCACTCTTTCTCTGATTATTGACTCACTATTACTCTAATTATTGACTCACTTTTTCTCTGATTATTGACACACTGTTTCTCTGAATATTCACTCCCTGTTTCTCACATTATTGAACCTGTGTTTCTCAGATTAGTGACTCACTGCTTCTCTGATTATTGACTCACTGTTACCCTTATTATTGACTCACTTTTTCTCTGATTATTGACTCACTGTTTCTCTGAATAATCACTCCCTGGTTCTCTCATTATTGACCCGTTGTTCCTCAGCTTAGTGACTCTTTGTTTCTCAAATTATTGGCTCACTGTTTCTCTGATTATTGACTCAAAGTTTCTCTGATTATAGACACAATGTTTTGCTGAATAATCAGTCCCTGTTTCTCTCATTATTGTCCCTCTGTTTCCCAGATTAGTGACTCATTGTTATCCTGATTATTGACTCACATTTTCTCTGATTATTGACTCTCTGTTACCCTGACTATTGGCTCACTTTTTCTCTGATTATTGACTCGATGTTTCACAAAATATTCACTCCCTGTTTTTCTCATTATGGGCCCGTTTCTTCTCAGATTAGCGACTCATTGTTTCTCACATTATTGACTCACTGTTTCTCTGATTATTCACTCAAAGTTTCTCTGATTATAGACACAATGTTTCTCTAAATATTCACTCCCTGTTTCTCTCATTATTGACCCCCTGTTCCTCAGATTACTGACTCAGTTTCTCAGATTATTGACTCACTATTGCCCTGATTATTGACTCACTGTTTCTCGGATTATTGACTCACTGTTTCTCTGAATATTCACTCTCTGTTTCTCTCGTTATTGACACGTTGTTTCTCAGATTAGCGACTCATTATTTCTCAGATTATTCTGAGAAACCCGCTGTTTCTCAGATTATTGGCTCACTGTTACCCTGATTATTGACTCACTGATTCTCTGATTTTTGACTCACCGTTTCTCTGATTGTTCACTCACTCTTTCTCTGATTATTGACTCATTGTTTCCCTAATTATGTAGATACTCCAATTAGGGAAGGGGCAATACTGGACCTGTCGTTATGGAATGAACCTGACCTGTTGATCGAAGTTTCTGTAGGAATGCATTTCGGGAAAAGTGACCATAATTCAGTAGGTTTCCAGGTAATGGTGGATAATTATAAAAGGAGACCTTGTGTTAAGCTCGTTAAGTGGGGAAGGATAATTTTAAAAACATTAGGAAATTCCAGTCGCCACATTACCAGTAGAATATCTTTCCCTCATTAGTGACTCTCTGTTTCCCTGATTATTGTAACACTTTTTCTCTGATTATTGATGCATTGTTCCTCTGATTTTGATTTCACTGCTTCTAGTTACTGACACACTGTTTCTCTGATTGCAGACCAACTCTTTCTCTGATTATTTTCCCTTTTTCTCGATACTTATTGACTCATTTTTTTCTCTGAATGATAACTCACTGTTGCTATGGTCTTTGATTCAATGTTTCTAATTATTGACCCACTGTTTCTCTGATTTTTGACCCAGTTTGTTCCGCATTACTGCCTCATGGCTTCTCAGATTATTGACCCCCTGTTTCTCAGATTATTGAGACACTATTTCCCTGACAATGGACGTACTGTTTCTCTGATTATTGAATAACTGTTTCTGTGATTTTGACACGCTGATTGAAACACTGTTTTTTCCGATTAGTGACCCAGTTTTTCCTTCATTGTTGTTCCACTGTTTCCCGGACTATTGACCCACTGTTTCTCGGATTATTGTCTCACTGTTTCTCTGATCTTTGCCTCGCTGCTTCTAATTATAGGCACGGTGTTTCTCTGATTATTGACTCATTGTTACCCTGATTATTGACTCCCATTTTCTTTGATTATTGACACACTGATGCTCTGAATATTCACTCCATGTTTCTCTCATTTCTTACCCTGTATTTCTCACATTAGTGACTCACTGTTTCTCAGATTATTGACCCAGTTTTTCTCTGATTATTGACTCACGGTTACCCTGATTATTGACTCACATTTTCTCTGATTATTGACTCATTGTTTCTCTGATTATTCACTCCCTGTTTCTCTCATAATTGAACCATTGTTTCTCAGATTAGCTACTCATTGTTTCTCAGATTGTTAACCCACTGTTTCTCAGATTACTGACTAACTGTTACACTGATTATTGACTCACGGTTTCTCTGAATATTGACACATTGTTGTTCTGCATATTCACTCCATGTTTCTCTCATTATTGACCCTCTGTTTCTCAGATTAGTGACCCACTGTTTCTCAGATTATTGACCCACTGTTTCGCTGATTATTGACTCACTGTTATCCTGATTATTGACTCACTGTTTGTCTGATTATTGGCTCACTGTTTCTCTGAGTATTCACTCCGTGTTTCCCTAATTATTGAATCCATGATTCTCTGGTTATTGAATCACTGTTTCTCCGAATATTGACTCAGTGTTTCTCAGATTAGTGACTCACTGTTTCTCTGATTAGTGACTCACTGTTTCTCTGATTATTGACTCCATGTTTCTCTGAATATTGACCCACTGTTTCCCTGATTACTGACACAATGATTCTCTTGTTATTGAATCAGTGTTTCTCCTATTATAGACTCACTCTTTATCAGATTATTGACCCACTATTTATTAGATTTTTGACGCAGTTTCTCTGATTATTGACCCATTTTTTTCTCAGATTATTGATACAATTTTGATCGGATTATTGAAGCACTGTTTAAATGATTATTGACCCGCTGTTTCTCAGACTATTGGCTCACTTTTAACCTGATTATTGAATCATTTTTCTCTGATTTTTGACTCAGTGTTTCTTTGATTTTGACTCGCTGCTTCTAATTATAGAAACAGTGTATTTTCTGATTATTGACCCAGTTTTTCTCTCATTATTGTTCCACAGTTTCTCGGACAATTGCCCCACTGTATCTCTGATCTTTGACTCGCTTCTTCTTATTATCGGCCCGGTCTTTCCATGATTATTGACTCACTGATTTTCTGATTATTGCCCCAAACTTTCCCTGATTGTTGACCCACTGCTTATGTGAATATTTACTCATGGTTTCTCTTATTATTGACTCATTGTTTCTCTGAAGATTCACTCCCTGTTGTTCTCATTATTGAACCGTTGTTTTTCAGATTAGCGATTCATTGTTTCTCTGATTATTGACTCACTATTTCTCAGATTATTGACTAACTGTTACCTTGATTATTGACTCACTGTTTCTCTGAATATTGACACACTGTTGCTCTGCATATTCACTCCATGTTTCTCTAATTATTGAACCTCTGTTTCTCAGATTAGTGATTCACTGTTTCTCATATTATTGACCCACTATTTCTCTGATTATTGACTCACTGTTACCCTGATTATTGACTCACTGTTTCTCTGATTATTGACTCCATGTTTCTCTGAATATTGACTCACTGTTTCTCAGATTAGTGACTCACTGTTTCTCAGGTTATTGACCCATTGTTTCTCTGATTATTGACTCACTGTTTCTCTGATTATTTACTCCATTTTTCTCTGAATATTGACTCAATTTTTCCCTGATTACTGACACAATGATTTTCTGGTTATTGAATCACTGTTTCTCCTATTATTGGCTCACTATTTATGAGATTATTGATCCAATGTTTATCAGATTATTGATGCAGTTTCTCTGATTATTGACCCGTTTTTTTCTCAGATTATTGACACAATTTTGTTCTGATTATTGACACACTGTTTCTCCGCTGATTAGCTCACTGTTAGCCTGATTATTGACACACTTTTTCTATGATTTTGACTCGCTGCTACTAATTATGGAACAATGTTCTTTCTGATTAGTGGACCTAGTTTTTCTCTCATTATTGTTCCACTGTTTCCCGGACTATTCACCGCTGTTTTTCCCCGATTACTGCCTCACGGTTTCTTTGAATATTGACTCCTTGTTTCTCAGATGATTGAGACATTATTTCCCTGATAATGGACGCACTGTTTCTCTGATTATTGACTCACTGCATCTCTGAATTTGACTCGCTGCTTCTAATTATTGAAACACTGTTTTTTCTGATTAGTGATCCAATTTTTCTCTCATTATTGTTCCACTGTTTCTCGGACGATTGACCCACTATTACTCTGATTATTGACTAAGTGTTTCTCTGATCTGTGCCTCGCTGCTTCTAATTATAGACACGGTGTTACCTGATTACTGACTCATTGATTTTCTGATTATTGCCCCACTCTTTCCCTGAATGTTGACCCACTGCTTAAATGATTATTTACTCACAGTTTCTCTGATTATTGACACACAGTTACCCTGATTATTGAAGCACATTTTCTCTGATCATTGACTCATTCTTTCTCTGAAAGTTCACTCCCTGTTTCTCTCATTATTGACCCGTTGTTTCTCAGATTAGCGACTCATTGTTTCTCAGATTATTGACTCATTGTTTCTCTGATTATTGACTAACTGTTACCCTGATTATTGACTCACTGTTTCTCTGTTTATTAACTCAAAATTTCTGTGATTATTGACCCGTTATATTCTCAGATTATTGACACACTGTTGATCAGATTATTGGCGCACTGTTTCTATGATTATTGACCCGCTGATTCTCAGATTATTGGCTCACTGTTACCCTCATTATTGATTTACTTTTTCTGTGTTTTTTGACTGACTGTTTCTTTGAATTTGAATCGCTGCTTCGTATTATAGAAACAATGTTTTTTTCTTATTAGTCACCCAGCTTTTCTCACAATATTGTTCCACTGTTTCCTGGAAGATTGCCCCACTCTTTCTCTGATTTTGACTCCCTGCTTCTAATTATAGACATGGTCTTTCCCTAATTATTGACTCATTAATTTTCTGCTTATTGCCACACTCTTTCCCTGATTGCTGACCCACTGCCTATGTGATTATTCACTCACGGTTTCTCTGATTATTGACTCACTGTTTCTCTGAATATTCACTCGCTGCTTCTTTCATTATTGACCTGTTGTTTCTCAGATTAGCGAGTCATTGTTTCTCAGAATATTGACCCACTGTTTCTCTGATTATTGACTCAATATGTCTCTGATTATTGACTCACTATTACCCTGATTATTGACTCACTTTATCTCTGAATATTGACACACTCTTTCTCTGCATATTCACTCCATGTTTCTCTCATTATTGAACCTCTGTTTTCAGATTAGTGACTCACTGTTTCTCATATTATTGACCCACTGTTTCTCTGATTATTGACTCAGTGTTACCCTGATTATTGACTCATTGTTTCTCTGATTATTGACTCCATGCTTCTCTGAATATTGACTCACTCTTTCCCTAATTATTGAATCCATGATTCTCTGCTTATTGAATCACTGTTTCTCCGAACATTGACTCACTGTTTCTCAGATTAGTGACTCACTGTTTCTCAGGTTATTGACCCATTGTTTCTCTGATTATTGACTCATTGTTTCTCTGATTATTGACTCCATGCTTCTCTGAATATTGACTCACTGTTTCCCTAATTATTGAATCCATGATTCTCTGGTTATTGAATCACTGTTTCTCCGAACATTGACTCACTGTTTCTCAGGTTATTGATCCATTGTTTCTCTGATTATTGACTCACTGTTTCTCTGATTACTTACTCCATTTTTCTCTGAATATTGACTCACTTTTTCCCTGATTACTGACACAATGATTTTCTGGTTATTGAATCACTGTTTCTCCTATTATTGGCTCACTATTTATGAGATTATTGTTCCAATGTTTATCAGATTATTGATGCAGTTTCTCTGATTATTGACCCGTTTTTTTCTCAGATTATTGACACAATTTTGTTCTGATTATTGACACACTGTTTCTCCGCTGATTAGCTCACTGTTAGCCTGATTATTGACACACTTTTTCTATGATTTTGACTCGCTGCTACTAATTATGGAACAATGTTCTTTCTGATTAGTGACCTAGTTTTTCTCTCATTATTGTTCCACTGTTTCCCGGACTACTCACCGCTGTTTTTCCCCGATTACTGCCTCACGGTTTCTTTGAATATTGACTCCTTGTTTCTCAGATGATTGAGACATTATTTCCCTGATAATGGACGCACTGTTTCTCTGATTATTGACTCACTGCTTCTCTGAATTTGACTCGCTGCTTCTAATTATTGAAACACTGTTTTTTCTGATTAGTGATCCAATTTTTCTCTCATTATTGTTCCACTGTTTCTTGGACGATTGACCCACTATTACTCTGATTATTGACTAAGTGTTTCTCTGATCTGTGCCTCGCTGCTTCTAATTATAGACACGGTGTTACCTGATTACTGACTCATTGATTTTCTGATTATTGCCCCACTCTTTCCCTGAATGTTGACCCACTGCTTAAATGATTATTTACTCACAGTTTCTCTGATTATTGACTCACTGTTTCTCTGAATATTCACCCCCTGCTTCTCTCATTATTGACTCATTATTTCTCTGATTATTGATGCACAGTTACCCTGATTATTGAAGCACATTTTCTCTGATCATTGACTCATTCTTTCTCTGAAAGTTCACTCCCTGTTTCTCTCATTTTTGACCTGTTGTTTCTCAGATTAGCGACTCATTGTTTCTCAAATTATTGACTCATTGTTTCTCTGATTATTGACTCACTATTTCTCAGATTATTGACTAACTGTTACCCTGATTATTGACTCACTGTTTCTCTGAATATTGACTCAGTGTTACACTGATTATTGACTGAGTTTTTCTCTGATTATTGTCTCAATGTTTCTCTGAATATTCACACTTGTTTCTCTCATTATGGACCCATTGATTCTCAGATTAGCGACTCATTATTTCTCAAATTATTGACTCACTGTCTCTCTGATTATTGACTCAAAATTTCTCTGATTATGGACACACTGTTTCTCTGAATATTCACTCCCTGTTTCTCTCATTATTGACACTCTGTTCGTCAGATTACTGACTCACTGTTTCTCAGATTATTGACCCACTGTTTCTCTGATTATTGACTCACTGTTGCCCTGAATATTGACTCACCGTTTCTCTGATTATTGACTCTCTGTTTCTCTGAATATTCACTCCCTGTTTGTCTCATTATTGAAATGTTGTCTTACAGATTAGCGAATCACTGTTTCTCTGAATATTCAGTCCCTGCTTCCCTCATTATTGACCCGTTGTTTCGCAGATTAGCGACTCATTGTTTCTCACATTATTGACCCACTGATTCTCTGATTATTGACTCATTATTTCTCTGATAATTGACTCACAATACCCTGATTATTAGCTCACATTTTCTCTGATTATTGACGCGCTGTTTCTCTTAATATTCACTCCCTGTTTCTCTCATTATTGACCCTGTATTTCTCAGATTAGTGACTCACTGTTTCTCAGATTATTTACCCACTGTTTCTCTGATTATTAATTCACGGTAACCCTGATTATTGACTCACATTTTCTTTGATAATTGACTCATTGTTTCTCTGATTATTCACTCCCTGTTTCTCTCATTATTGACCCTCTATTTCTCAGATTAGCGACTCATTGTTTCTCAGATTATTGACCCACTGTTTCTCTGATTATTGCCTCACTATTTCTCAGATTATTGACTAACTATTACCCTAATTATTGACTCACTGTTTCTCTGAATATTGACGCAATGTTGCTCGGCATATTCACTCTCTGTTTCTCTCATTATTGACCCTCTGTTTCTCAGATTACTGACTCACCATTTCTCAGATTATTGACCCACTGTTTCTCAAATTATTGACTCACTGTTACCCTGATTATTGACTCACTGTTTCTCTGATTATTGACTCCAGGTTTCTCTGAATATTGACTCACTGTTTCCCTGATTATTGAATCCATGATTCTCTGGTTATTGAATCACTGTTTCTCCCAATATTGACTCACTGTTTCTCTGATTAGTGACAGACTGTTTCTCAGATTTTTGACCAATTGTTTCTCTTAATATTGACTCACTGATTCTTTGATTATTGACTCAATGTTTCTCTGAATATTGACTCACTGTTTAACCCTGTTTACCGACACAATGATTCCCTGGTTATTGAAGCACTGTTTCTCCTATTATTGACTCACTGTTTCTCAGATTATTGACCCATTGTTTATCAGATTATTGACGCAGTTTCTCTGATTATTGACCCTTTTTTTCCTCAGATTATTGACACACTGTTGATCAGATTTTTGACGCACTGTTTCTCTGATTATTGTCCCGTTGTTTCTCAAATGATTGGCTCACTGTTACCCTGATTATTGACTCACTTTTTCTGTGATTTTTGACTCACTGTTTCTCTGATTTTGACTAGCTGCTTCTAATTATAGAAACACTTTTTTTCTGATTAGTTGCCCAGTTTTTCTCTCATTATTGTTCCACTGTTTCCCGGACTATTGCCCCACTGTTTCTCTGATCTTTGACTCGCTGCTTTTAATTACAGACACGGTAATTCCCCGATTGTTGACTCATTGTTTTTCTGATTATTGCTGTACACTTTCCCTGATTGTTGGCCCACTGCTTATGTGATTATTTACTCACAATGTCTCTGATTATTGGCTCACTGTTTCTCTGAATATTCACTCCCTTTATCTCTCATTATTGACACTTTGTTTCTCAGATTAGCGACTCATTGCTTCTCAGATTATTGAACCCCGAGTTCTCATATTATTGACTCACTGTTACCCTGATTATTGACTCACTGTTTCTCTGATTTTTGACTCATATTTTTTCTGATTATTCACTCACTCGTTCTCTGATTATTGGCACATTGTTCCCTAATTATGTAGATACTACAATTAGCGAACGGGCAATACTGGACCTGGCATTATGGAATGAACCCGACCTGTTGATTGAAGCTCCAGAAGGAAAGCATTTCGTGAAAAGTGGCCATAATTCAGTAGGTTTCCGGTAATGGGGGACAGGTATAAAAGGAGACCTTGGGTTAAGCTCCTTAACTTGGGAAGGTTAATTTTAACAACAAGAGGAAATTCCGGTCGCCACATTACGAGTAGGATATGTTTCCCTCATTACTGACTATCTGTTTCCCTGATTATTGTCACAATTTTTCTCTGATTATTGATGCATTGTTCCTCTGATTTTGATTTCACTGCTTCTGATTACTGACCCACTGTTTCTCTGGTATAGACCCACTGTTTCTCTAATTATTGTCCCACTTTCTCGATACTTATTGTCTCAATTTTTTCTCTGAATGATAACTCACTGTTTCTATGATCTTTGATCCACTGCATCTAATTATTGACCCACTGTTTCACTGACTTTTGAACAAGTTTTTCCCTGATTACTGCGTCACGGTTTCTCTGAATATTGAACCCCTGTTTCTCAGATTATTGAGACACTATTTCCCTCATAATGGACCCACTGTTTCTCTAATTATTGACTCACAGTTTCTCTGATTTTGACTCGCTGCTTCTAATTATTGAAACACTGTTTTTTCTGATTATTGACCCACTTTTTCTCTCATTATTGTTCCACTGTTCCCGGACTATTGACCCACTGTTTCTCTGATTATTTACTCACGGTTTCTCTGAATATTCACTCGCTGCTACTTTCATTATTGATCTGTTGTTTCTCAGATTAGTGACTCATTGTTTCTCAGATTATTGACCCCCTGTTTCTCTGATTATTGACTCACATTTTCTCTGATTATTGACACATTGTTTCTCTCAATATTCACTCCCTGTTTTTCTCATTATTGACCCTGTGTTTCTCAGATTAGTGACTCACTGCTTCTCAGATTATTGACCCACTATTTCTCTGATTATTGACTCACTGTTACCCTGATTATTGTCCCACTGTTTCTCTGATTATTGACTCACTGTTTCTCTAAATATTCACTCCCTGTTTCTCTCATTATGGACCCGTTGTTTCTCAGATTAGCAAATCATTGTTTCTCACAGTATTGACTCACTGTTTCTCTGATTATTGACTCAAGGTTTCTCTGATTATGGGCACACTGTTTCAAAGAATATTCACTCTCTGTTTCTTTCATTATTGACCCTCTGTTCCTCAGATTATTGACTCACTGTTTCTCAAATTATTGACCCACTCTTTCTCTGATTATTGACTCACTATTACCATGATTATTGACTCACTGTTTCTCCGATTACTGACTCACTGTTTCTCTGAATATTCACTACCTGTTTCTCTCATTATTGACACGTTGTTTCTCAGATTAGTGACTCATTGCTTCTCAGATTATTGACCCCCTGATTCTCAGATTATTGGCTCCCTGTTACTCTGATTATTGACTCACTGTTTCTCTGATTTTTGACTCACTGTTTTTCTGATTATTCACTCACTCGTTCTCTGATTATTGACTCATTGTTTCCCTAATTATGTAGATACTACAATTAGCGAACGGGCAATACTGGACCTGACATTATGGAATGACCCCGACCTGTTGATTGAAGCTCCGGAAGGAAAGCATTTCGGGAAAAGTGAAGATAATTCAGTAGGTTTCCAGGTAATGGTGGATATGTATAAGAGGAGACCTTGGGTTAAGCTCCTTAACTTGGGAAGGGTAATTTTAACAACATTAGGAAATTCCGGTCGGCACATTACCAGTAGGATATGTTTCCCTCAATAGTGACTCTCCATTTCCCTGATTATTGTCACACTTTTTCTCTGATAATTGATGCATTTTTCCTCTGATTTTGATTTCACTGCTTCTGATTACTGACCCACTGTTTCTCTGATATAGACCCACTGTTTCTCTAAGTATTGTCCCACTTTCTCGATATTTATTGTCTCAATTTTGTCTCTGAATGATAACTCACTGTTTCTATGATCTTTCATCCACTGCATCTCATTATTGACCCACTGTTTCTCTGATTTTTGAACCAGATTTTCCATGATTACTGCATCATGGTTTCTCTGAATATTGAACCCCTGTTTCTCAGATCATTGAGACACTATTTCCCTGACAATGGACCCACTGTTTCTCTGATTATTGACTCATGGTTTCTCTGATTTTGACTCGCTGCTTCTAATTATTGAAACACTGTTTTTTCTGATTAGTGACCTAGTTTTTCTCTCATTATTGTTCCACTGTTTCCTGGACTATTGACCCACTGTTTCTCTGATTATTTAATCACGGTTTCTATGATTATTGACTCACTGTTTCTCTGAATATTCACTCGCTGCTTCTTTCATTATTGATCCGTTGTTTCTCAGATTATTGTCACACTGTTGATCAGATTATTGAAGCACTGTTTCTCTGATTATTGACCCGCTGTTTTTCAGATTATTGGCTCACTGTTACCCTGATTATTGACTGACTGTTTCTTTGATTTTGACTAGCTTCTTCTAGTTGTAGAAACACTGTATTTTCTGATCAATGACACAGTTTTTCTCTCATTATTGTTCCACTGTTTGCCGGACTATTGCCCCACTGTTTCTCTGATCTTTGACTCGCTGCTTCTAATTATAGACACTGTGTTTCCCTGTTTATTGACTCATTGATTTTCTGATTATTGCCCCACTCTTTCCCTGAATGTTGACCCACTGCTTATGTGAATATTAACTCACAGTTTCTCTGATTATTGACTCACTGCTTCTCTGAATATTCACTCCCTGCTTCTCTCAATATTGACCCGTTGTTTCTCAGATTAGCGACTCATTGTTTCTCAGATTATTGACTCCCTGTTTCTCTGCTAGTTGACTCACTATTTCTCTGATTATTGTCTCACTATTACCCTGATTATTGACTCACTTTTTCTCTGATTATTGACACACTGTTTCTCTGAATATTCACTCCCTATTTCTCTCATTATTGACCCTCTGTTTCTCAGATTTGTGACTCACTGCTTCTCAGATTATTGACCCACTGTTTCTCTGATTATTGACTCACTGTTACCCTCATTATCGCCCATTGTTTCTCTGATTATTTACTCACTGTTTCTCTGAATATTCACTCCCTGTTTCTCTCACAATGGACCCGTTGTTTCTCAGATTAGCGAGTCATTATTTCTCACATTATTGACTCACTATTACCCTGACTATTGTCCCACTGTTTCTCTGATTATGGACACACTGTTTCTCTGAACATTCACTCCCTGCTTCTTTCATTATGGACCCGTTGTTTCTCAGATTAGCGACTCATTGTTTCTCGCATTACTGACTAACTGTTACCCTGATTATTGACTCAGTGCTTCTCTGAATATTGACAAAATGTTGCTCGGCATATTCACTCTCTGTTTCTCTCATTATTGACCCTCTGTTCCTCAGTTTACTGACTCACTGTTTCTCAGATTATTGACCCACTATTTCTCTTATTATTTACTCACTGTTACCCTGATTACTGACCCAATGTTTCTCTGATTATTGACTCACTATTACCCTGACTATTGTCCCACTGTTTCTCTGATTATGGACACACTGTTTCTCTGAACATTCACTCCCTGCTTCTTTCATTATGGACCCGTTGTTTCTCAGATTAGCGACTCATTGTTTCTCGCATTATTGACTCACTGCTTCTCTGAATATTGACACAATGTTGCTCGGCATATTCACTCTCTGTTTCTCTCATTATTGACCCTCTGTTCCTCAGTTTACTGACTCACTGTTTCTCAGATTATTGACCCACTGTTTCTCTGATTATTTACTCACTGTTACCCTGATTATTGTCCCACTGTTTCTCTGATTATTGACTCACTGGTTCTCTGAATATTCACTCCCTGTTTCTCTCTTTATTGACACTTTGTTTCTCAGATTAGCGACTCATTGTTTCTCAGATTAGTGACCCGCTGTTTCTCAGATTATTGGCTCACTGTTACCCTGATTATTGAGTCAATGTTGCTCTGATTTTTGATTCACCGTTTTCTGATTGTTCACTCACTCTTTCTCTGATTATTGACTCATTGTTTCCCTAATTATGTAGATACTCCAATTAGGGAATGGGCAATACTGGACCTGGAATTATGGAATGAACCCGACCTGTTGATTGAAGTTTCTATAGGAAAGCATTTCGGGGAAAGTGACCATAATTCTGTAGGTTTCCAGCTAATGGTGGATAAGTATAAAAGGAGACCTTGGGTTAAGCTCGATAACTGGGGAAGGGTAATTTTAACAACATTAGGAATTCCGGTCACCACATTAGCAGTAGGATATGTTTCCCTCATTAGTGACTCTCCTTTTCCCTGATTATTGTTACACTTTTTCCCTGATTATTAATGCATTGTTCCTCTGATTTTAATTTCACTGCTTCTAGTTACTGACCCACTGTTTCTCTGATTATTGTCCCACTTTTACGATACTTATTGACTCAATTTTTTCTCAGAATGATAACTCATTGTTCTTATGATCTTTGATTCACTACTTCTAATTAATGACCCACTGTTTCTCTGATTTTTGACTCACTGTTTCTCTGATCTTTGCCTCGCTGTTCTAATTATAGACACGGTATTTCCCTGATTATTGACTCATTTATTTTCTGATTATTGCCCCACTCTTTCCCTGATTGTTGACCCACTGCTAATGTGATTATTTACTCACAGTTTCTCTGATTATGGACTCACACTTTCTCTGAATATTCAGTCCCTGCTTCTCTCATTATTGACCCGTTGTTTCTCAGATTAGCGACTCATTGTTTCTCAAATGATTGACCCGCCATTTCTCTGATTATTGACTCATTATTTCTCTGATTACTGACTCACTGTTACCCTGATTATTAACTCACATTTCCTCTGATTATTGGCACACTGTTTCTCTGAATATTCACTCCCTGTTTCTCTCATTATCGACCCTGTGTTTCTCAGAATAGTAACTCATTGATTCTCAGATTATTGACCCACTGTTTCTCTGGTTATTGACGCATGGTTACCCTGATTATTGACTCACATTTTCTCTGATTATTTACTCATTGCTTCTCTGACTATTCACTCCCTGTTTCTCTCATTATTGACCCTGTGTTTCTCAGAATAGTGACTCACTGATTCTCAGATTATTGACCCGCTGTTTCTCTGATTATTGACGCACGGTTCCCTGATTATTGACTCACATTTTCTCTGATTATTTACTCATCACTTCTCTGACTATTCACTCCCTGTTTCTCTCATTATTGACCCGTAGTTTCTCAGGTTAGCGACTCATTGTTTCTCAGATTATTGACTCATTGTTTCTCTGATTATTGACTCACTATTTCTCAGATTATTTACACACTGTTGCCCGGAACTTTAGCTCGCTGTTTCCCTGATTATTGACTCACTGTTTCTCTGAATATTGACACACTGTTGCTCTGCATATTCACTCCCTGTTTCTCAAATTATGGACCCTCTGTTTCCCAGATAAGTGACTCACTGTTTCTCAATTTATTGACCCATTGTTTCTCAGATTATTGACTCACTGTTTCTCAGATGTTTCTCATCTGCTTCTCAGATTATTCAATCACTGTTGCTCTTATTATTCAACCACTGTTTCTCTGATTATTCAACCACTGTTTCTCAGGTTATTTATTAGCTGTTTCTCTGATTATTGACCCGCTGTTACTCTGATTGTTGACCCGCTGTTTCTCAGATTAGCAACTCACTGTTTCTCAGAGTACTGATCCTCTGTTTCTCTGATAATGAATTCACTGTTTCTCTGATAATTGTCTCATTGTTTCTCTGATAATTGTATCATTATTTACCTGAATATTGGCTCACTGTTTATCAGATTATTGTCGCACTGTTTCGCTGGTTTTTAACTGTTCCTCTGGTTATTGACACACTGTTTCTCTGATTATTGATTCACTATTACACTGATTATTGACTCCCTGTCTCCCTGATTATTGACCAACGGTTCTCCGATTATTGACTCACAGTTGGCCTGATTATTAACTCAATGTTTCCCTGATTATTGAAGCACTGTTTGCCTGATTTTTGACCCACATATTCTCTGAATAACGACGCGCTCATTCTCAGATTATTAACCCACTGTTTCTCTGATTATTGACTCCCTGATCATTGACTCCCTCTTTCCCTGATTAATGACTCACTGTTTCCCTGTTTATTAATTTGCATTTCCTCTGATTATTAACCCACTGTTTCTATGATTATTTACACACTGTTTCTATGGTTATTAATACACTTTTTCTCTGATCTTTGATTCACTGTTTCTAATTATTGTCCCGCTCTTTCTCTTATTATTAACCCACTGTATCTTTGATTATTCACCCAGTGTGTCTCTGAATATTCACCCACTGTTATCAGATTATTGACCCACTGTTTCTCCTATTATTGACCAACGCTTTCTCAGATTATTGACTCACTGTTTCCCTGATTATTGAATCACTGTTTCTCTGATTATTGACCCACATTTTCTCTGATTATTCACTCATGGTTTCTCTGATTATTCACTCACTGCTTCTGTGATTATTCAATCACTTTTTCTCTGAATATTGAACCACCGTTTCTCTGATTATTCACCCACTGTTTATCAGATTATTGACGTACTGTTTCTCTGCTTATTGACCCGCTGTTTCTCAGATTTTTGACACGCTGTTTCTCAGATTAGCGACTCATTGTTTCTCAGATTACTGACCATCTGTTTGTCTGATAATTAACTCACTGTTTCTCTGATTATTGACTCACTGTTTATCTGATTATTGTCTCACTGCTTACCTGATTATTGGCTCGCTGTTGCTCAGATTATTGACCCACTGTTACTCTGATTTTTAACTAACTATTCCTCTGGTAATTTAATCACTGTTCCTCTGATGATTAACTCACTATTCCCCTAATTATTGACACTCTGTCTCCCTGATTATTGACCAACGTTTCTCAGATTATTGACTCACAGTTTGCCTGATTATTGGCTCACTGTTTCTTTGATTATTGACCCACAGTTTCTCTGATTATTGACCTGCAGTTTCTCAGATTATTGACTCCCTGTTTCCCTGATTAATGAATCACTGTTTCTATGATAATTAGTACACTTTTTCTCTGATCTTTGTTTCACTGTGTCTTATTATTGTCCAGCTGTTCCTCAGATTATTGACCCACTGTTTCTCTGATTATTGACATGCATTTTCTCTGATTATTGCCCCAAAGTTTCTCTGATTATTGACTCACTGTTTCTATGATACTTAACACAATGTTTCTCTGGTATTTGATTCATTGCTTCTAATGATTGTCCCACTGTTTTTCAGATTATTGACCGATTTTTCTCTGATTATTGACCCAGTGTTTCTCTTATTATTGACTCACAGTTTTTTCAGATTATTGACTCACTGTATATCAAATTTTTGACCCGCTGTTTCTCATATTATTGACTCACAGTTACACTGATTATTGACGCACTGTTTTTCTGAATGTTGTCTCACTATTTCTCTGATTATTGACCACAGTTTCTCTGATTATTGACCCGCAGTTTCTCTGATTATTGTCTCACAGTTTACCTGATTATTAGCTCACTATAGCTCAGATTATTGACCCACTGTTTATCGGATTATTGACACAATGTTTCTCTGATTATTGACCTACTGCTTCATTGATTTTGGACACACTGATACCCTGATTATTAATTCGTTGTCTCCCTGATTATTGTCCAAGGGTTTCTCCAGTTATTGACTCATTGTGTGCCTGATTATGGACTAACTGTTTCTCTGATGATTCATTCACTTATTCTCAGATTATTCACTCACTGTTGCTCTTATTATTCAACCACTCTTTCTCTGATTATTCACCCACTGTTTCTCAGGTTATTTATTAGCCGTTTCTCTGATTATTGACCAGATGTTACCCTGATTTTTGACCTGCTGTTTCTCAGATAAGTGACTCATTGTTTCTCAGAGTACTGATCCTCTGTTTCTACGATAATGTATTCACTGTTTCTCTGATAATTGTCTCATTGTTTCTCTGATAATTGTATCACTATTTATCTAAGTATTGGCTCACTGTTTATCAGATTATTGTCGCCCTGTTTCTCTGATTATTGACTCACTGGTACCCTGATTATTAACTCGTTGTCTCCCTGATTATTGTCCAACGTTTCTCAGATTATTGACTCTTTATTTGCCTGATTTTTGACTCACTGTTTCTCTGGTAATTCACTCACTGCTTCTCAGATTATTCACTCACTGTTCCTCTTATTATTAAACCACTGTTTCTCTGATTATTCAACCACTGTTTCTCAGGTTATCTATTAGCTGTTTCTCTGATTATTGACCCGCTGTTACCCTGATTTTGCTGTTTCTTAGATTAGTGACTCACTTTTTGTCAGAATACTGACCCTCTGTTTCTCTGATAATGAACTCACTGTTTCTCTGATAATTGTCTCACTGTTACCTGATTATTGGATCACTGTTGCTCAGATTATTGACCCACTGTTTATCAGATTATTGTCCCACTGTTTCACTGATTATTGACTCACTGTAACCCTGATTATTGACTCCCTGACTCCCTGATAATTGACCAACGTTTTTTCAGATTACTGACCCCCTGTTTCTCTGAAATTTAACTCACGGTTTCTCTGATTATTGTCTCACTGTTTCTCAGATTATTGACTCACTGTTTCTCTGATTATTGACCCAAAGTTTCTCTGGTTATTCACCAATTGTTTGTCAGATTATTGACCTACTGTTTATCAGATTATTGAGGCACTGTTTCTCTAATCATTGACCTGCCGTTTCACTGATTATTGCCTCACTGCTACCCTGATTATTAACTCCCTGTCTCCCTGATTATTGACAAACGGTTTCTCAGATTATTGACTCACAGTTTCCCTGATTATTCACTCACTGTTTCTCTGATTATTCACACACTGCTTCTGTGATTATTCAATCACATTTTCTCTGATTATTTAACCAATGTTTCTCTGATTATTCACCCTCTGTTTATCGGAATATTGACGTACTGTTGCTCTGCTTATTGACCAGTTGTTTTTCTGATTTTTCACATGCTGATTCTCAGATTAGCGACTCACTGTTTCTCAGATTACTGACCCTCTGTTTCACTGATAATTAACGCACTGTTTCTCTGATTATTGACTCACTGTTTCTCTGATTATTGTCTCACTGCTTACCTGATTATTGGCTCACTGTTGCTCAGATTATTGACCCACAGTTTCGCTGGTTTTTAACCAACTGTTCCTCTGGTTATTGAGTCACTGTTTCTCTGATTATTGACTCACTATTACCCTGATTATTGACTTTCTGGCTCCCTGATTATTGACCAACGGTTCTGCGATTATTGACTCACAATTTGCCTGATTATTGACTCAATGTTTCCCTGATTATTGACTCACTCTTTCCCTGATTATTGAGTCGCTGTTTCCCTGATTAATGAATCAGTGTTTCTATGATAATTAACACACTTTTTCTCTGATTTTTGATTCACTGCTTCTAATTATTGTCCCGCTGTTTCTCAGATTATTGACTCACTGTTTCCCTGATTATTGACCCAAATTTTCTCTGAAAACTGACACGTTGTTTCTCAGACTATTCAACCACTTTTTCTCTGATTATTGAACCACTGTAACCTTGATTATTCACACACTGCTTATCAGATTATTAACTTACTGTTTCTCTGATTATTGACCCGCTGTTTCTCTGATTTGTGAGCCGCTGTTTCTCAAATTAGCGACTCACTGTTTCTCAGATTACTGACCCTGTGTTTCTCTGATAATTAACTCACTCTTTCTCTGATTATTGACTCACTGTTTCACAGATTATTGTCTCAGTGTTTACCTGATTATTAGCTCACTGTTGCTTAGATTATTGACTCGTTGTTTCCATGATTATTGACTCCCTGACTCCCTGATTATTGACCAATGCTTTCTCAGATTAGTGTCTCAAAGTTTGCCTGAGTATTGACTCAATGTTTCCCTGATTATTGACTCACTCTTTCCCTGATTAATGAATCACTGTTTCTATGATAATTAACACACTTTTTCTCTGATCTTTGACTCACTGCTTCCAATTATTGTCCCGCTGTTTCTTAGATTATTGCCAGATTTTTCTCTGATTATTGACCCAGTGTTTCTCTGAGTATTGACCCACTGTTTTTCAGATTATTAACTCACTGTATATCAAATTTTTGACGCGCTGTTTCTCAGATTATTGACTCACAGTTACACTGATTATTCACTCACTGTTTCTCTGATTATTGACCCACTGTTTCTCTGATTATTGACCCACTGTTTCTCTGATTATTGACTCACTGTTTCTCTGATTATTGTCTCACAGTTTACCTGATTATTGGCTCACTATAGCTCAGATCATTGACACACTGTTTATCGCATTATTAACACAATGTTTCTTCGATTATTGACGTACTGCTTCATGGATGTTTGACACACCGGTACCCTGATTATTAATTTGTTGCCTCCCTGATTATTGTCCCACGGTTTCTCCGATTATTTCATTGTTTGCCTGATTATGGACTAACTGTTTCTCTGATAGTTCACTCACTGCTTCTCAGATTATTCACTCACTGTTGCTCTTATTATTCAACCACTGTTTCTCTGATTATTCACCCACTGTTTCTCAGGTTATTTATTAGCTGTTTCTCTGATTATTGACCCGCTGTTTCTCAGATTAGCAACTCACTGTTTCTCAGAGTACTGATCCTCAGTTTCTCTGATAATGAATTCACTGTTTCTCTGATAACTGTCTCATTATTTCTCTGAAAATTGTATCACTATTTACCTGAATATTGGCACACTTTTTATCAGATTATCGTCGCACTGTTTCTCTTGTTATTGACTCACTGGTACCCTGATTATTAACTCGTTATCTCGCTGATTATTTTCAAATGTTTCTCAGATTATTGACTCTTTCTTTGTCTGATTATTGACTCACTGTTTCCCTGATTATTGACTCACTGTTTCTCTGATAATTCACTCACTGCTTCTCAGATTATTCACTCACTGTTGCTCTTATTATTCAACCACTGTTTCTCTGATTATTCAACCAGTTTCTCAGGTTATTTATTAGCTGTTTCTCTGATTATTGACCAGCTGTTACCCTGATTTTTGACCTGCTGTTTCTCAGATTAGTGACTCACGGTAACACTGATTATTGACTCACTGTTTCTCTGAATATTGACTCACTATTTCTCTGATTATTGATCAACAGTTTCTCTGATTATTGACCTGCAGTTTCTCTGATTATTGTCTCACAGTTTACCTGATTATTGGCTCACTATATCTCAGATTATTGACCCACTGTTTATAGGATTATTGGCAGAATATTTCTCTGATTATTGACCTACTGCTTCACTGAGTTTTGACACACTGGTACCCTGATTATTAACTCGTTGTCTCCCTGATTATTGTCCAATGGTTTCTCCGATTATTGACTCACTGTTTGCCTGATTATGGACTAACTGTTTCTCAGATGATTCACTCACTGCTTCTCAGATTATTTACTCACTGTTGCTCTTATTATTCAACCACTGTTTCTCTGATTATTCACCCACTGTTTCTCAGGTTATTTATTAGCTGTTTCTCTGATTATTGACCCGCAGTTACTCTGATTTTTGACCCGCAGTTTCTCTGGTTAGCAACTCACTGTTTCTCAGAGTACTGATCCTGTGTTTCTACGATAATGAATTCACTGTTTCCCTGATAATTGTCTCATTGTTTCTCTGATAATTGTATCATTATTTATCTGAATATTGGCTCACTGTTTATCAGATTATTGTCGCCCTGTCTCTCTGATTATTTACTCATTGGTACCCTGATTATTAACTCATTGTCTCCCTGATTATTGTCCAACGTTTCTCAGATTATTGACTCTTTCTTTGCCTGATTATTGACTCACTGTTTCCCTGATTATTGGCTCACTGTTTCTCTGATAATTCACTCACTGCTTCTCAGATTATTGACTCAATGTTTCCCTGATTATTGAAGCACTGTTTCCCTGATTATTGAGCCACATTTTCTCTGAATAATGAGGCGCTCTTTCTCAGATTATTAACCCACCGTTTATCTGAATATTGACTCCAAGTTTCCCTGATGAATGACTCACAGTTTCTCTGATTATTTACTCACTGCTTCTATGAATATTCAATCAATTTTTCTCTGATTATTCGACCACTGTTTCTCTGATTATTCGCCCACTGTTTATCAGATTATTGACGTCATGTTTCTCTGCTTATTGACCCGCTGTTTCTCTGATTTTTGACACGCTTTTTCTCAGATTAGCGACTCACAGTTTCTCAGATTACTGACCTTCTGTTTCTCTGAAAATTAACTCACTGTTTCTCTGATTATTGACTCACTGTTTGTCTGATTATTGTCTCACTGCTTACCTGATTATTGGCTCAATGTTGCTCAGATTATTGACCCACTGTTTCCCTCATTTTTACACAACTGTTCCTCTGGTAATTGACTCACTGTTCCTCTGATGATTGACTCACTATTCCCCTGATTATTGACTCCCGATCTCCCTGATTATTGACCAACGGTTCTCAGATTATTGACTCATAGTTCGCCTCATTATTGACTCAATGTTTCCATGATTATTGAAGCACTGTTTCCCTGATTATAGACCCACATATTCTCTGAATAATGACGCGTTCGTTCTCAGATTATTATCTCACTGTTTCTCTGATTATTGACTCCCTGTCTCCCTGATCATTGACTCCCTGCTCCCTGATTAATGACTCACTGTTGACCTGATTATTGATTATTCACTCATGGTTTCTCTGATTATTACTCACTGCTTCTGTGATTATTCAGTCACTTTTTCTCTGATTATTGAGCCACTGTTTCTCTGATTATTCACTAACTGTTTATCAGATTATTGACCTACTGTTTCTCTGCTTATTGCCCCGCTGTTTCTCTGATTTTTGACATGCTGTTTCTCAGATTAGCGACTCATTGTTTCTCAGATTACAGACCCTCTGTTTCTATGATAATGAACTCACTGTTTCTCTGATATTTGTCTCACTGTTACCTGATTAGTGGCTCACTGTTGCACAGATTATTGACCTACTGTTTCTCTGATTATTGACCTACTGTTTCACTGATTATTGACTCACTGTATCCCTGATTATTGACTCCCTGACTCCCTGATAATTGACCGACGGTTTCTCAGATTACTGACCGCTTGTTTCTCTGAAAATGAACTCACGGTTTCTCTGATTATTGTCTGACTGTTTCTCTGATTATTGACTCACAGTTTTTCTGATTATTCACTCACTGCTTCTGTGATTATTCAATCACTTTTTCTCTGATTATTGAACCACTGTTTCTCTGATTATTCACCAACTGTTTATCAGATTATTGGCGTACAGTTTCTCTGCTTATTGACCCGCTGTTTCTCTGATTTTTGACACGCTGTCTCTCAGATTAGCGACTCGCTGTTTCTCAGATTACCGACCTTCTGTTTCTCTGATAATTAACTCAATGTTTTTCAGATTATTGACTCACTGTTTCTCTAATTATTGTCTCACTGCTTACCTGATTATTGGCTCACTGTTGCTCAGATTATTGACCCATTGTTTTGCTGCTTTTAAACCAATTGTTCCTCTCGTTATTGACTCACTGTATCACTGATTATTGACTCACTATTACCCTGATTTTTGACTGCCTGTCTCCTTGTGTATTGACCAACGTTTCTCAGAATATTGACTCACATTTTCCCTGATTATTGACTCAATGTTTCACTGATTATTGAACCACTGTTTCCATGTTTATTGACCCACATTTTGTCTGAGTAATGATGCACTCGTTATCAGATTATTAACCCACTGTTTCTCTGATTATTGACACCCTGTCTCCCTGATTAATGACTCACTGTTTCCCTGAAAATTGACCAGCATATCCTCTGATTATTGACCCGCTGTTTCTCTTATTTTTGTCCCACTGTTTATCAGATCACTGACGCACTGTTTCTCTAATCATTGACCTACCATTTCACTGATTATTGCCTCACTGATACCCTGATTATTAACTCCCTGTCTCCCTGATTATTGACCAACGTTTCTTAGATTATTGTCTCACGGTTTGCCTGATTATTGACTCAATGTTTCCCTGATTATTGAAGCACTGTTTCCCTGATTATTGAGCCACATTTTCTCTGAATAATGAGGTGCTCCTTCTCAAATTATTAACCCACTGTTTCTCTGAATATTGACGCCCAGTTTCCCTGATGCATGACTCTCTGTTTCTCTGATTATTCACTCACTGCTTCTGTGAATATTCAATCACTTTTTCTCTGATTATTGAACCACTGTTTCTCTGATTATTCGCCCACTGTTTATCAGATTATTGACGTACTGTTTCTCTGCCTATTGACCCGCTGTTTCTCTGATTTTGACACACTGTTTCTCAGATTAGCGACTCACAGTTTCTCAGATTACTGACCCTCTGTTTCTCAGATAATTAACTCACTGTTTCTCGGATTATTGACTCACTGTTGCTTTGATTATTGATCCACATTTTCTCTGATTTTTAACCAACTGTTCCTCTGGTAATTGACTCACTGTTCCTCTGATGATTGACTCACTATTCCCCTGATTATTAACTCCATGTCTCCCTGATTATTGACCAACATTTCTCAGATTATTGACACAGTTTGCCTGATTATTGGCTCACTGGTTCTCTGATTATTGTCCCACAGTTTCTCTGATTATTGGCCCACTATAGCTCAGATTATTGTCTCACAGTTTCCCTGATTATCGGCCCACTATAGCTCAGATTATTGACCCACTGTTTATCGGACTATTGACACAATGCTTCTCTGATTATCGAACTACCGCTTCACTGTTTTTTGACACATTGGTACCGTGATTATTAATTCGTTCTCTTCTTGATTATTGTCCAACGGTTTCTCAGATTATTGACTCATATTTTGCCTGATTAGTGAATAACTGTTTCTCTGATGATTCACTCACTGCTACTCAGATTATTCACTCACTGTTTCTCTGATTATTTACCCATTGTTTTTCAGGTTATTTATTAGCCGTTTCTCTGATTATTGACCCGCTGTTTCTCTTATTATTGACCTACTGTTTCATTGATTATTGACTCGCTGTAACCCTGAATATTGACTCCCTGACTCCCTGATAATTGACCGACGGTTTCTCAGATTACTGACCCCCTGTTTCTCTGAAAATGAACTCTCGGTTTCTCTGATTATTGTCTCACTGTTTCTCTGATTATTGACTCAGTGTTTCTCTGATTATTGACCCACAGTTTCTCTGATTATTCACTCACTGCTTCTGTGATTATTCAATCCCTTTTTCTCTGATTATTGAACCACTGTTTCTCTGATTATTCACCCACTGTTCATCAGATTATTGACATGCAGTTTGTCTGCTTATTGACCAGCTGTTTCTCTGATTTTTGACAAGCTGTTTCTCAGATTAGCGACTCGCTGTTTCTCAGATTACTGACCCTCTGTTTCTCTGATAATTAACTCAGTTTTTTCTGATTATTGACTCACTGTTTCTCTAATTATAGTCTCACTGCTTACCTGATTATTGGCTCACTATTGATCAGATTACTGACCCACTGTTTCGCTGATTTTTAACCATCTGTTCCTCTGGTTATTGACTCACTGTTTCTCTGATTATTGACTCACTCTTACCCTGATTATTGACTCCCTGTCTCCCTCATTATTGACCAACGTTTCTCAGAATATTGACTCACATTTTCCCTGATTATTGACTCAATGTTTCACTAATCATTGAAGTACTGTTTCCCTGATTATTGACCCACATTTTGTCTGAGTAATGATGCACTCGTTCTCAGATTATTAACCCACTGTTTCTCAGATTATTGACTCCCTGTCTCCCTGATCATTGACTCCTTGTCTCCCTGATTAAAGACTGACTGTTTCCCTGATTATTGACCTGCATTTCCTTTGATTATTGACCCACCGTTTCTCTGATTATTTACACACCGTTTCTATGGATATTAATACACTTTTTCTCTGATCTTTGATTCACTGCTTCTAATTATAGTCCCGCTCTTCCTCTTATTATTAACCAACTGTATCTTTGATTATTCACCCAGTATGTCTCTGAATATTCACCCGCTGTTATCAGATTATTGACGCACTGTTTCTCTGATTATTGACCAACACTTTCTCAGATTATTGACTCACTTTTTCTATGATAATTAACACACTGTTTCTCTGATCTTGGATTCACTGCTTCTAATTATAGTCCCACTGTTTCACAGTTTATTGACCACTGTTTCTCTGATTATTGGCCCAGTATTTCACTGAATATTGACCGACTGTTTTTCAGATTATTGACCCAAGGGTTATCAGATCTTTGACCCGCTGTTTCTCAGATTATTGATTTACAGTTACCATGATAATTGTCTCACTGTTTCTCTGATTATTGACGCATAGTTTCACTGATTATTCACCAATTGTTTGTCAGATTATTAACCCAGTGTTCATCAGGTTATTGACGCACTGTTTCTCTGATCATTGACCTACGTTTACACTGATCATTGACTCACTGTTACCCTGATTACTAACTCTCTGTCTCACTGATTATTGACCAACAGTTCCTCAGATTATTGGCTCACAGTTTCCCTGATTTTTGACTCACAGTTTCTCTGATTATTCACCTACTCTTTATCAGATTATTGACGTTCTATTTCTCTGCGTATTGAGCACTGTTTCTCTGATTATTGTTTCACTGTTTCCATAATTATTGCCTCACTGCTTGCCTGATTATTGGCTCACTGTTGCTCAGAATACTGACCCGCTGTTTCTCTGATTTTCAACCAAATATTCCTCTGGTTATTGACTCACTGTCTCCCTTATTATGGACCAACTTTTCTCAGATTATTGACTCACAGTTTGCCTGATTATTGACTCAATGTTTCCCTGATTATGGAAGCAGTGTTTCCCTGATTATTGATCCACAATTTCTCTGAATAATGACCCGCACTTTCTCAGATTATTAACCAACAGTTTCTCTGATTATTGACTCCCTGTCTCCCTGATAATTGACTCCCTGTTTCCCTGATTAAAGACTCACTGTTTCTCTGATTATTGACTCACTATTACCCTGATTATTGACTCGCTGTCTCCCTCATTATTGACTCTCTGTTTCTGATCATTCACTCACTGTTTCTCTGATAATTGAACCATTGTTTCTGTGATTATTTACCCACCTTTTCTTAGGTTATTTATGAGCTGTTTCTCTGATTATTGACCCGTTGATTCTCTGATTTTTCACCCGCTGTTTCTCAGATTAGCAACTCACTGTTTCACGGATTACAAGCCCTCTGTTTCTCTGATAATTAACTCACTGTTTCTCTGAGTATTGTCTCACTGCTTACTTAATTATTGGCTCAATGTTGCTCAGATTATTGAACCACTGTTTCACTGATCTTTCATTCACTGCTTCTAATTATTGTCCCACTGATTTTCATGTTATTGACCCACTGCATCTCTGAATATTGACCCAGTGTGTCTCTGCATATTGACCCCCTGTTTTTCAGATTATTGACGCACTGTTTCTCTGATTATTGACCAACTGTTTCTCAGATTATTGACTCTCTGTTTTCCAGAGTATTGAGTCACTGTTTCTCTGATTATTGACCCACTTTTTCTCTGATTGTTCACTCACGGCTTCTCTGATTATTCGCCCACTGTTTCTCTGATTATTGATCTGCTGTTTCTCTGATTATTGACCCGCTGTTTCTCAGATTAGCGACTCACTGTTTCTCTGATTATTGTCTCACTGTTTCTCTGAGTATTGTCTCACTGCTTACTTTATTATTGGCTCAATGTTGCTCAGATTATTGAACCACTGTTTCACTGATCTTTCATTCACTGCTTCTAATTATTGTCCCACTGATTCTCATATTATTGACCCACTGTATCTCTGAATATTGACCCAGTGTGTCTCTGATTATTGACCCACTGTTTTTCAGATTATTGACGCACTGTTTCTCTGATTATTGACCAACTGTTTCTCAGATTATTGACTCCCTGTTTCCCTGGGTATTGAGTCACTGTTTCTCTGATTATTGACCCACTTTTTCTCTGATTGTTCACTCATGGCTTCTCTGATTATTCACCCACTGTTTCTCTGATTATTGACCTGCTGTTTCTCAGATTAGCGACCCACTGTTTCTCAGATTACTGACGCTCTGTTTCTCTGACAATTAACTCACTGTTTCTCAGATTATTGTCACTGTTTCTCTGATATTTGATTCACTGCTTCTAATTATTGTCCCGCTGTTTCTCTGGTTATTGACCCACAGTTTCTCAGATTATTGACCAACCAACTGTTTCCCTGATTATTCACTCATTGTTTCTCTGATTATTCACTCAATGTTTCTCTGATTATTCACTCAATGTCTCTCTGATTATTGACCCACTGTTTCTCTCAGTATTAACGATATTTTTCTCTGATTATTCACTCACTTTTTCTCTGCTTATTCACTCAATGTTTTTCAGGTTATTGATTCGTTGTTCCTCCGATTATTAACCCGCTGTTTCTCTTATTATTGACCCGCTGTTTCTCAGGTTAGTGACTCACTGTTTCTCAGATTACTGACCCTCTGTTTCTCTGATAATTAACTCACTGTTTCTCTGATTATTGACTCACTGTTTCTCTGATTATTGGCTCTCTGTTGCTCAGTTTATTGACCCACTGATTGCCAGATTATTGACACACATTTTCACTGTTCATTGAAACACTGTATCCCTGATTATTAACTCCCTGGTCTCCCTAATTATTGACCAGTGGTTTCTCATGTTATTGACTCACTGTTTGCAGGATTATCGACTTATTGTTTCCCTGATTATTGACTCACTGTTTCTCTGATTATTCACTCACTGTTTTTCTGATTATTGAACCACTGTTTCTCTGATTTTTGACCCGCTGTTTCACTGATTTTTGACCCGATGTTTCTCAGATTAGCAACTCACTGTTACTCAGATTACAGACCCTTTGTTTCTCTGATAATTAACTCACTGTTCCTCTGATTATTGACTCACTGTATCTCTGATTATTGTCTCACTGCGTACCTGATTATTGACTCTCTGTTGGTCAGATTATTGGCCAACTGTTTATCAGATTATTGACGCACTCTTTCTCTCATTATTGAACTTTTGTTTCACTGATTATTGACTCACTGTAACCCTGACTATTGACTCCCTGACACCCTAATAATTGACTTACGGTTTCTCAGATTACTGACCCCCTGTTTCTCTGATAATGAACTTACTGTTTCACTGATTATTGTCTCACTGTTCACCTGATTATTGGCTCACTGTTGCTCAGATTATTGACCCACTGTTTATCAGATTATTGACCAACTCTTCCTCCGATTATTGACTCACAGTTTCACTGATTATTGACTCACAGTTAACCTGATTATTGGCTCACTGTTGCTCAGATTATTGACCCATATTTTAGCCGATTATTGACCAACTGTTCCTCTGATTAATGACTCACTATTTCAGTGATTGTTGACTCACTCTTACCCTGATTATTGACCAATGCTTTCTCAGATTATTGACTCACCTTTTGCCTCATTATTGACTCAATGTTTCCCTCATTATTGACTCATTATTTCCCTGATTATTGACGCACATTTTCTCTGATTAATGACCCGCTGTTTCTCAGATTATTAACCCATTGTTTCTCTGATTATTGATTCCCTATCTCCCTGATCATTTACTCCCTCTTTCCCTGATTATTGACTCACTGTCCCCCTGATCATTGACTCCCTGTTTCTCAGATTATTGACCTATTGTTTCTCTGATTTTTGACCCAGTATCTCTCTGAATATTGCCCCAATGTTTTTCAGATTATTGACCCACGGTTTATCAGATTTTTGACCCGCTGTTTCTCTGAATATTGACTTACAGTTATACTGATTATTGTCTCACTGTTTCTCTGATTATTGACTCACTGTTTCTCTGATTATTGACCTATAGTTTCTCTGATTATTCGCCAATTGTTTGTCAGATTACTAACCCACTTTTTATCACATTATTGATGCACTGTTTCTCTCCTTATTGACCCGCTGTTTCTCTGATTTTTGACCCATTGTTTCTCAGATTAGCGACTCACTTTTTCTCAGATTATTGACCCACTGTTTCTCTGATTTTTAACCAACTGTTCCTCTCGTTATTAACTCACTGTTTCTCTGATTATTGACCCACTGTTTCTCTCATTATAAACGATAGTTTTCTCTGATTATTCACTCAATGTTTCTCTGCTTATTCACTCACTTTTTTTCAGGTTATTGATTCGTTGTTTCTCGGATTATTAACCTGCTGTTTCTCTTATAATGGATCCATGTTTCTCAGATTCGCGACTCTCTGTTTCTCAGATTACTGACCTTCTGTTTCTCTGATAATTAACTCAATGTCTCTCTGATTATTCACTCGCTGATTCTCTGATTATTGAATCACTGTTTCTCTGTTTATCAGCTCATTGTTTCTCTGTTTAATGACCCACTGTTTACCACATTATTGATGCGCTGTTTCTCTGATTATTGACCCGCTGTTCCTCTGATTATTGACACGCTGTTTCTCTGATCTTTGACTCACTGCTACAAATTATAGACAGACTGTTTCTCTGATTATTGACTCCCTGTCCCCCTCATCATTTACTCCCTCTTTCCCTGATTATTGACTCACTGTCTCCCTGATTATTGGCCTTCATTTTCTCTGATTTTTGACCCACTTTCTCCCTGATCATTTCTCACATTATTGAACCATTGTATTTCTGAATATTGACCCACTGTTTTTCAGATTATTGACCCTTTGTTTCCCTGAATATTGAACAACTGTTTCTCTGATTATTCACTCACTGCTTCTCTGATTATTCACTCATTGTTTCTCTGATTGTTGGACCACTGTTTCTCTGATTATTCACCCACTGTTTCTCTGATTATTGACCCATTTTTCCTCTGATTATTCACTCACTGCTTATCTGATTATTCACTCATTGTATCTCTGATTAATGGACCACTGTTTCTCTGATTATTCCCCACTGTTTCTCGGATTATTGACCCACTGTTTCTCTGATTATTCACCCGCTTTTTCTGAGAATAGTGACTCACTGGTTCTCAGATTACTGATGCTCTGTTTCTCTGGCAATTAACTCACTGTTTCCCTGATTATTGACCTGCAATTTCTCTGATTATTGACCCACTCTCTCCCTGATCATCGACTCTCTCTTTCTCAGATTATTGACTCACTGTTTCTATGCTAATTAACACACTGTTTCTCTGATCTTGGATTCACTGCTTCGAATTATTGTCCCGCTGTTTCTCGGATGATTGACTCACAGTTACCCCGATTATTAACTACCTGTCTCCCTGATTATTTAGCAACGGTTTCTCAGTATATTGACTCACAGCTTCCCTGATTATTGCCTCACTGTTTCTCTGTTTATTCAATCACTGCTTCTGTTAATATTCACTCACTTTTTCTCTGATTATTGACTCACTATTTCTCCAATTACTGTTTCACTGTTTACCTGATTATTGGCTCGCTGTTTGTCTGATTATTGAGCCACTGTTTATCAGATTACTGACGTACTGTTTCTCTGATTATTGACTCACTGTTTCTCTGATTATTGTCTCACTGTTTACCTGATTACTGTCTCACGGTTGCTCAGATTTTTGACCCACCTTTTCTCTGATAATTAACCAACTGTTCGTCTGGTTATTGACTCACTGTTTCTCTGATTATTGACTCACTGTTTCCTTGATTCTTGTTTCCCTGATTATTGACCAACGTTTCTCAGATTATTGTCTTAGTTTGCCTCATTATTGACTCAATGTTTTCCTTAGTATTGACTCACTGTTTCCCTGATTATTGACCAACATTTGTTCTGAATAATGACCCGCTCTTTCTCAGATTATTAACCCACTGTTTCTCTGATTATTGACTCCCTGTCTCCCTGATCATTGACTCCCTGTTTCCCTGATTAATGACTCACTGTTTCCCTGATTATTGACCTGCATTTTCTCTGATTATTGACTCACTGTTTCTCTGCTTATTGACTCACTGTTTCTATGATTATTAACACACTGTTTCTCCGATCTTTGATTCTCTGCTTCTAATTATTGTCCCGCTGTTTCTCATATTATTGACCCACTGTTTCTCTGATTATTGACCCAGTGTTTCTCTGAATATTGACCCACTGTTTCTCAGATTACTGACCCTCTGTTTCTCTGATAATGAACTCACTGTTTCTCTGATTATTGACTCACTGTTTCTCTGATTATTCACTCACTGTTTCTCAGGTTATTCACTCACTGTTTCTCTGATTATTGAACCACTGTTTCTCTGATTATTCACCCACTCTTTCCCAGATTATTTATGAGCTGTTTCTTTGATTATTGACCCGCTTTTTCTCTCATTCTTGACCTGCTGTTTCTCAGTTTGGCGACGCACTGTTTCTCGGATTACAGACCCTCAAATGTTTCTTTGATTATTGACTCACTGTTTCTCTGATTATTGTCTCACTGTTTACCTGATTATTGGCTCACCGTTGGTCAGATTATTGGGCGACTGTTTATCAGATCATTGACGCATTGTTTCTCTGATTATTGACCTACCGTTTCACTGATTATTGACTCACTATAACCCTGATTATTGACTCCCTGACTCCCTGATTATTGACCAACAGTTTCTCAGATTATTGACTCACTGTTTGCCTGATTATTGACTCACTGTTTCCCTGACTGTGGAATCACTTTTTCTCTGATTATTCACTCATTGGTTCTCTGATTATTTACTCTCCATTTCACTGAATTTTGAATCACTTTTTCACTGATTATTGTCGCTGTTCCCCTAATTATTGACCGAAAGTTTTCTTGATTAGTCACTCACTCTTTCTCTGATTATTGTCTCACTATTTCTCTGATTATTCACACAATGTTTCTCTCATTATTCTCTCAAAGTTTCTCTGATTATTTTCCCACTGTTGTTCTAATTATTGACCAACTGTTCCTCTGATTATTCACTCACTGTTTCTCTGATTATTCACTCACTGTTTCATTTATTATTGACTCACTGTTTCTCTGATTATTGTCCCACAGTTTCGCTGATTATTGACCAGCTGTTTCATTGATTGTTCACTTATTGTTTCTCTGATTATTCTTTCGATGTTTCTCTAATTATTGACCCACTGTTGTTCTGATTATTGACTCACTGTTTCACTGATTAATGACTCACTGTTACCGGGATTATTGAATCTCTGTCTCCCGGATTATTGACCAACGCTTTCTCAGATTATTGACCCACATTTTCTCTGATTAATGACTCGCTGTTTCCCAGATTATTAACCCACTGTTTCTCTGATAATTGACTTCCTGTCTCCCTGATCATTGACTCCATCTTTCCCTGATTAATGACTCACTCTTTCCCTGATTATTGACCTGCATTTTGTCTGATCATTGACCCACTGTTCCTCTGATTATTGACTCACTGTTTCTATGATAATTAACGCACCGTTTCTCTGAACTTTGATTCGCTGCTTCTAATTATTGTTCCGCTGTTTCTCAGATTATTTACCCACTGTTTCTCTGATTATTGACCCAGTGTTTCTCTGAATATTGACCCACTGTTTTACAGATTATTGACCCACTGTTTATCATATTTTTCACCCGCTGTTTCTCAGATTATTGACTCACAGTTACCCTGATTTTTGACTCACTGTTTCTCTGATTATTGACTCACTGTTTCTCTGATTATTGACCAGCTGTTTCACTGATTATTCACTCATTGTTTCTCCGATCATTCTCTCAATGTTTCTCTGATTATTGACCCTTTGTTTCTCTCATTATTGACCGAACCTTTCTCCGAATATTCACTCACTGTTTCTCTGATTATTTATTTTCCGTTTCACTGATTTTTGAATCATTGTTTCACTGATTATTGACGGTGTTTCCCGATTTATTTCCTGATTATTCACTCACTGTTTCTCTGAATATTCACTAACTGTTTCGTTGATTATTCTATCAATTTTTCTTTCATTATTGACCCACTTTTTCTCCGATTATTGGCTCACAGTTTCACTGATTATTGCCTCGTTTCTGCCCCGATTATTGAATCCCTGTCTCCGAGATTATTGACCAACAGTTTTTCAGAATATTCACTCCCTGTTTCCATGATTATTGACTCACTGATTCACATTTTCACTGATTATTGAACGCTTTTTTTCTGATTGTTCACTCACTGCTTCTTTGATTATTCCCCCACATTTTTCTGGTTATTGTTTTGCTGTCTCTCTGATTATTGTCCCGCATTTCCTCTGATTATTGACCCACTGTTTCTCTGATTATTGACTCACTGTTTCTATGATTATTAACACACTGTTTCTCTGATCTTTGATTCACTGCTACTAATTATTGTCCTGCTGTTTCTCATATTATTGACCCAGTGTTTTTCTGAATATTGACCCACTGTTTCTCAGATTACTGACCCTCTGTTTCTCTGATAATGAACTCGCTGATTCTCTGATTATTCACTCACTGTTTCTCTGATTATTCACTCACTGTTTCTCTGATTATTCACTCACTGTTTCTCTGATTATTGAACCAATGTTTCTCTGATTATTCACCCATTCTTTCTCAGGTTATTTATGAGCTTTTTCTCTGATTATCGACCTGCTGTTCCTCTGATATTTGACCCGTTGTTTCTCAGATTAGCGATGCACTGTTTCTCGGATTACAGATCCTCTGTTTCTCTGATAATTAACTCACTGTTTCTTTGATTATTGACTCACTGTTTCTCTGATTATTGTCTCACAGTTTACCTGATTATTGGCTCACTGTTGGTCAGATTATTGGGCCACTGTTTATCAGATTATTGACGCATTGTTCCCCGATAATTGACCTACTGTTTCACTGATTATTGACTCACTGTTTGCCTGATTATTGACTCACTGTTTCCCTGATTGTTGACTCACTGTTTCTCCGATTATTCTCTCAATGTTTCTCTGATTATTGACCCTTTGTTTCTCTCATTATTGACCAAAGGTTTCCCCGAATATTCCCTCGCTGTTTCTCTGATTATTTACTCTCCGTTTCATTGATTTTTGAATCGCTGTTTCACTGATTACTGCTGGTGTTCCCCGATTTATTTCCTGAATATTCACTCACTGTTTCTCTGAATATTCACTAACAGTTTCTCTGATTATTCGATCAATTTTTCTTTCATTACTGACCCACTGCTTCTCTGATTATTGGCTCATAGTTTCACTCGTTTCTGCCCCAAATATTGACTCCCTGTCTCCGAAATTATTGACCAACGGTTTCTCAGAATATTCACTCACTGTTTCCCTGATTATTGACTCACTGACTCACATTTTCTCTGATTATTGAACACTTTTTCTCTTATTGCTCACTCACTGCTTCTTTGATTATTCACTCACTGTTGCTCTGATTACTGGCCCACTGATTCTCTGATTATTTACCCACTTTTTCTCAGGTTATTCCTTTTCTGTCTCTCTGATTATTGACTCGCTTTCTCTGATCTTTGACTCAATAATTCTAATAATAGACACACTGTTTCTCTGATTATTGACTCATTTATTTACTGATTATTGCCCCATTGTTTCTCTGATTGTTGACTCACTGTTTCCCTGATTATTCATTCGCTGTTTCTCTGATTATTCACTCAATGTTTCGCCGGTAATTTTCCCAATGTTTCTCTCATTATTGACCAACATTTTCTCTGATTATTCACTCACTGTTTCTCTGCTTAATTACTGTACGTTTCACTGATTTATGTATCGCTGTTTCACTGATTATTGCCGCTGTTCCCCTAATTATTGACCCACCATTTTCCTGAAAATTCACTCACTGTTTCTCTGATTATTCACTCACTGTTCCGCTGAGTATTCAATCCCTCTTTCTCTGATTATTCTCCCAATGTTTCTCTGATTATTCACCCAATGTTTCTCTGATTTTTACCAAGAAATTCTCTGATTATTCACTCACTTGTTCTCTGATTATTCACTCATTTATTTCTCTGATTATTCACTCAATGTTTCTCTGATTATTGACCCACTGCATCTCTGAATTTTTACCAACCGTTTCTCTGATTATTCACTCACTGGTTGTCTGATTATTTCCTCTCCATTTCACTGATTTTTGAGTCACTGTTTCAATGATTATTGTCGCAGTTCCCCTAATTATTGACCCACAGTTTTCTTGATAAGTCGCTCACTGTTTCTCTGATTATTCACTAACTGTTTCTTTGATTATTCACTCACTGTTTCACTGATTACTGACTCACCGTTACCCTGATTATTGACCCCCTGTCTCCCAAATTATTGACCCAATGCTCTCCTGCTTATGACTCACTGTTTTTCTGATTATACACTAAGTGTTTCTTTGATACTTCTCTCAATGTTTCTCTGATTATTGAGCAACTGTTTCTCTGATTATTGACTCACTGTTTCACTGATTATTGACTCACACTTACCCTGATTGACTCACCGTTTCTCTGATTACTGACCCACTTTTTCCCTGACTATTCACTCACTGCTTCTCTGATTATTCACTCAATGTTTCTCTTATTATTGGAAAACTGTTTCTCTGATTATTCACCCACTGTTTCTCTGATCTTTGACTCAAAGTTTCTAATTATAGACACACTGTTTCTCTGATTATTGACTCATTTATATTCCGATTATTGCACCACAGTTTCTCTGACTGTTGACTCACTGTTTCCCTGAATTTGCACTCACTGTTTTTATGATTATTCACACAATGTTTCACTGATTATTGACCCAATGTTTCTCTCATTATTGACCAAAATTTTCTCTGAGTATTCACTCACTGTTTCTCTGCTTATTTACTCTACGTTTCCCTGATTTTTGAATCAATGTTTCACTAATTTTTGCTGCTGTTCCCCGAATTATTGACCCACCAGTTTCCTGAAAATTCACTCACTGATTCTCTGATTATTCACACACTGTTTCTCTGATTATTCACTCCCTGTTTCTCTGATTATTCTCTCAATGTTTCTCTGCTTATTCACCCAATGTTTCTCTGATGTTTTACCAAAAGTTTTTCTGATTATTCACTCACTTGTTCCCTGATTATTCACTCATTTTTTTTTCTGATTATTCACTCAATGTTCCTCTCATTATTGCCTCACTGTTTCTCTGATCTTTGACTCACTGCTTCTATTTAAAGACACACTGTTTCTCTGATTATTCACTCATTTATTTTCTGATTATTGATCCACGGTTTCTCTGATTGTTGACTCTCTGTTTCTCTGATTATTCACTCACTGTTTCTCAGATTAATGACCTAATGTTTATCAGGTTATTGACTCACTGTTTCTCTGAATTTTCACTCGCTGCTCCTAATTATATGCATACTGTTTCTCTGATTATTGACTCATTTATTTTCTGATTATTCCCTCACAGTTTTTTATGATTATTGACCCACTGTTTCTCTGATTTTTTACCGAACGTTTCTCTGATTATTCACTCACTTGTTCTCTGATTATTTACTCTCTGTTTCAATGATTTTTGAATCACTGTTTCACTGATGATTGTCGCTGTTCCCCTAATTATTGACCCACCATTTTCCTGATTATTCACTCCCTGTTTCTCTGATTATTCTCTCAATGTTTCTCTGGTTATTGACCCAATGTTTCTCTGATTTGTTACCAAAAGTTTCTCTGATTATTCACTCACTTTTTCCCTGATTATTCACTCATTTTTTTCTCTGATTAATCACTCAATGTTTCTCTGATTATTGACCCAATGTTTCTCTAAATTTTTACCAAATGTTTCTCTGATTATTCACTCACTGATTCTCTGATTGTTTCTTCTCCATTTCACGAATTGTTGAATCACTGTTTCACTGATTATTGTCGCTGTTATTATTATTGACCAACATTTTTCTTGAAAAGTCACTCAATGTTTCTCTGATTATTGACACAATGTTTCTCTCATTATTGACCAAATGTTTCTCTGATTATTCACTCACAGTTTCTCTGGTTATTTCTCTCCATTTCACTGATGTTTGAATCACTGTTTCACTGATTATTGCCGCATTTCCCTGAATTATTCACCCATCATTTTTCTCAATATTCACTCAATGTTTCTCTGATTATTAACTCACTGTTTTTTCTGATTATTCACTCATTATTTCTTTGAATATTCTCTTTATGTTTCTCTGATTATTGACTCCCTGTCTCCCTGATTATGACCAACTGTTTCTCTGATTATTGACCCGCTGTTCCTCTGATTATTCACTCGCTGTTTCTCTGGTCTTTCAATCACTGCTCCTAATTATATGCATACTGTTTCTCTGATTATTGACTCATTTATTTTCTGATTATTCCCTCACAGTTTCTATAATTATTCACTCACTGGTTCTCTGATTATTTACTCTCTGTTTCAATGATTTTTGAATCACTGTTTCACTGTTTATTGTCACTGTTCCCCCCAATTATGGACCCAGAGATTTGTTGATTATTCACTCACTGTTTCTCTGATTATTCACTCACTGTTTCTCTGATTATTCACTCACTTTTTAAGTGATTATTGACTCACAGTTGCCCTAATAATTGACACCCCATCTGCCTAATTATTGACCCACTGTTTTCCTGATTATTCACTTACACTTGTTCTGATTATTTACTCACTCTTTCTCTGATTATTCTCTCAATGTTTCTCTGATTATTGACTCACTCTTTCTCTGAATAGTGACCAAGTGTTTCTCTGATTATTGACTCACAGTTTTACTGATTATTGAGTCACTGTTTCTCTCATTATTGACCCACTTTTTCTCTGATTATTCACTCACTACTTCTCTGATTATTCATTCACTGTTTCTCTGATTATTGGACCACTGTTTCTCTGATTATTGACCAACTATTTCTCTGAACATTGACCCACTGCTTTTCAGATTATTGACCCATGGTTTATCAGGTTGTTGACCCGCGGTATCTCAGATTATCCACCCTCTCTTTTTCTGATAATTAACTCACTGTTTCTCTGATTATTGATGCACTGTTTCGCTGATTATTGACTCACTGCTTCTAATTATAGACACACTGTTTCTCTGATTATTCACTCATTTATTTCCTGATTATTGCCCCATGGTTTCTCTGATTGTTGACTCACTTTTCCCCTGATAATTCACTCCCTGTTTCTCTGATTATTCACTCAATATTTCTCTGATTATTGAACCAATGTTTCTCTCATTATTGACCGAACATTTCTCTGAATATTCACTCACTGTTTCTCTGATTATTTACTCTCCGTTTCAATGATTTTTGAATCACTGATTAACTGATTATTTCTGCTGTCCCCCTAATTATTGACCCACCGTTTTCCTCACTATTCACTCACTGTTTCTCTGATTTTTCATCCTCTGTTTCTCTGATTATTAACTCAATGTTTCTTTGATTACTGTCCAACTGTTTCTCTGAATATCGACCAAATGTTACTCTGATTATTCACTCACAGTTTCTCTGATTATTTACTCTCTGTTTCACTGACATTGAATAACTGTTTCAATGATTAGTGTTGCTGGTCGCCCAAATATTGACCCACTGTTATCCTGATTATTCACTCCCTATTTATCTGATTATTTACTCAATGTTTCTCTGATTTTCACTCAATGTTTCTCTAATTATTGACCCACTGTTTCTCTGATTATTCACCAACTGTTTATCAGATTATTGACTCACTGTTTCCCTGATTATTGACTCACTGTTTCTCTGATTATTCACTCACTGCTTCTCTGACTATTCACTCACTTTTTCTCTGATTATTGAACCACTGTTCCTCCTATTATTCACCACCATTTATCAGATTATTGACACACTGTTTCTCTGCTTATTGACCCGCTGTTTCTCTGATTTTTGACCCGCTGTTTCTCAGATTAGTGATTCAGTCTTTCTCAAATTACTGACCCTTTGTTTTTCTGATAATTAACTCACTGTTTCTCTGATTATTGACTCACTGTTGCTCTGATTATTGTCTCATTGCTTACCTGATTATTGGCTCATTGTTGCTCAGATTATTGACCCACTGTTCCTCTGGTGATTGATTCACTGTCTCTCTGATTATTGACTCACTGTTTCTCTGATTCGTGACCAACTGTTCCTCTGATTATTGACTCACCATTTTCCTGATTATTGAGTCACTGTTTCTCTCATGATTTACCCTCTTTTTCTCTGATTATTCACTCACTGCTTCTCTGATTATTCACTCACTGTTTCTCTGATTATTGGACCACTGTTTCTCTGATTATTGACTGACTGTTTCTCTGATTATTGTCTCACTGTTTCTCTGATTATTGTCTCACTTTTTCTCAGATTATTGACTCACTGTTGCTCAGATTATTGACCCAGTGTTTATCAGATTATTGATGCACTGTTTCTCTGATTATTGATTCACTGCTTCTAATTATAGGCGCACTTTTTCTCTGATGATTAGCTCATTTATTTTTTTGATTATTGCCCCACGGTTTCTCTGATTGTTGACTCGCTTTTTCCCTGATTATTTACTCTCTGTTTCTCTGATTATTCACTCAATTTGTCTCTGATTATTGAACCAATGTTTCTCTCATTATCGACCGAACATTTCTCTGATTATTCACTCACTGTTTCTCTGTTTATTTACTCTCTGTTTCAATGATTTTTGAATCACTGATTAAATGAATATTTCTGCTGTTCCCCTAATTATTGACCCACCGTTTTCCTCACTATACTCTCACTGTTTCTCTGATTTTTCACCTGCTGTTTCTCTGATTATTAAGTTAATGTTTCTTTGATTATTGACCAACCCTTTCTCTGAATATTGACCAAATGTTACTCTGATTATTCACTCACAGTTTCTCTGATTATTTACTCTACGTTTCACTGATTTTGAATAACTGTTTCAATGATTATTGTTGCTGGTCCCCCAAATATTGACCCACTGTTATCCTGATCATTCACTCCCTATTTCTCTGATTATTCACTCACTGTTTCTCTGATTATTCACTCAATGTTTCTCTAACTATTGACCCACTGTTTCTCTGATTATTCACCCACTGTTTATCAGATTATTGACTCACTGTTTCCCTGATTATTGAATCACTGTTTCTCTGATTATTGACCAACTTTTCCTATGACTATTGACTCACAGTTTCTCTCATTATTGACTCACTCTTACCCTAATTATTGACTCTCTGTCTCCCTGATTATTGGCTCATTGTTTATCTGATTATTGAACCACTTTTTCTCTGATTATTCACTCACTGCTTCTCCAATTATTCCCTCACTGTTTCTCTGATGATTGGACCACTGTTTCTCTGATTAGTCAACCACTCATTCTCAAGTTATTGATTCCCTGATCCTCTGATGATTGACCCGCTGGTTCTCTGATGTTTGACCCGCTGTTTCTCAGATTAGCAACTCACTGTTTCTCAGATTACTGACCCTCCGTTTCTCTGATAATTAACTCAATGTTTCTCTTATTATTGTTTCACTGACTGCCTGATTATTGACTCACTGCTGCTCAGATTATTGACCCACAGTTTATCAGGTAACTGACGCTCTGTTTCTCTGATTGTGGAACCGCTTTTCCCCTGATTATTCACTCATTTTTTTTTATTATTCATTCAATGCTTCTCTGATTATTCATTCACTGTTTCTCGGATTATTCAATCAATGTTTCTCTGATTATTGACACAATGTTTCTCTCATTATTGACCAAAAGTTTCTCTGATTATTCACTCACTTTTTCTCTGGTTATTTGCCTTCTGCTTCACTGATCTTTGAATCACTGTTTCACTGATTATTGCCGCAGTTCCCCGAATAAATGACCCACTGTTTTCCTGAATATTCACTTTCTATTTCTATGAATATTCTCTTAATGTTTCTCTAATTATTGAGCCACTTTTTCTCTGATTGTTGACCAACTTTTGCCATGACAATTGACTCGTTGTTTGACTGATTATTGACTCACTGTTACCGTGATTATTGACTCCTTGACTCCCTGTTTATTGACTCACTGTTTATCCTATTATTGAACCCCCATTTCTCTGATTATTGTATCACTGTTTCTCTGATTATTTACTCAGTCTTTCTCTGATTAATGACCCAATCTTTATCAGGTTATTGACTCACAGATTCTCTGATTATTGACCCGCTGTTCGTTTGATTATTGACTCACTGTTTCTCTGATCTTTGACTCACTACTCCTAATTATAGACATACTGTTTCTCTGATTATTCTCGCAATGTTTCTCTGATTATTGAACCAATGTTTCTCTGATATCTTACCAAAAATTTCTCTGATTATTCACTCACTTGTTCTCTGATTATTCACTCAATGTTTCTCTGATTATTGACCCACTGTTTCACTGAAGTTTTACCAAAGCTTTCTCTGAATATTCACTCACTGGTTCTCTGATTATTTCCTCTCCATTTCACTGATTTTTTGAATCACTGTTTCTCTGATTATTCACCCACTGTTTCTCAGGTTATTGATTTGCTGTTTCTCTGATTTTTCACCTGCTGTATCTCAGACTAGCGACTCGCTGTTTCTCAGATTACCAACCCTCTGTTTCTCTGATTATTAACTCGCTGTTTCTCTGATTACTGTCTCACTGTTGATCTGATTATTGACTCACTGTTGCTCAGATTATTGTCCCAGTGGTTATCAGATTATTGACGCATTGTTCCTCTGATTATTGCCCCACTGTTCCTCTCAGTTTTTCCTCGCTGTTTCTCTGATGTTTGACTCACTGCTTCTAATTATAGACACAGTGTTTCTCCGAATATTGCCTCATTTAATTTCTCATTATTGACCCTCAGTTTCTCTGATTGTTAACTCACTGTTTCTCTGATTATTCACCCACTGTTTTCTCTGTTTATTCAGTCACTGTTTCTCTGATTATTGCCAAAATGATTCTCTGATTATTGACCAAAGTTTTCTCTGATTATTCACTCATGGTTTCTCTGATTATTTGATCTCCATTTCACTGATTTTTGAATCAATGTTTCACTGATTATTGCCGCAGTTCCCCGAATTATTGACCCACCGTTTTCCTGAATATTCACTCATTGTGTCTCTGATTATTCACTCACTTGTTTTTTGATTATTCATTCATTTTTTCTCTGATTATTCACTCAATGTTTCTATGATTATTGCTCCACTGTTCCTCTCAGTATTTCCTCGCTGTTTCTCTGATCTTTGACTCACTGCTTCTAATTATAGACACAGTGTTTCTCCGATTATTGACTAATTTATTTCTTCATTATTGACCCTCGGTTTCTCTGATTGTTGACTCATTGTTTCTCTGAGTATTCACCCACTGTTTCTCTGATTATTCACTCATGTTTTCTCTGATTATTCATTCAATGTTTCTCTGATTATTCACTCACTGTTTCTCTGATTATTCAGTCAATGTTTGTCTGATTATTGACACAATGTTTCTCTCATTATTGACTAAAGTTTTCTGTGATTATTCACTCACGGTTTCTCTGGTTATTTGCTCTTTGTTTCACAGCCTTATGAATCAACATTTCACTGATTATTGCCGCAATTCCCCGAATTAATGACCCACTGTTTTCCCGAATATTCACTTAATGTTTCTCTGATTATTCACTCACTGCTTTCCTGATAATTCACTTTCTATTTCTCTGAATATTCTCTCAATGTTTCTCTAATTATTGAGCCACTGTTTCTCTGATTATTGACCAACTTTTGCTATGACAATTGACTCGCTGTTTCACTGATTATTGACTCACTGTTACCCTGATTATTGATTCCCTGTCTCCCTGATTATTGACTCACTTTTTATCCTATTATTGAACCACTGTTTCTCTGATTATTGTATCACTGTTTGTCTGATTATTTACTCACCCTTTCTCAGATTAATGACCCAATCTTTATCAGGTTAATGACTTACAGTTTCTCTGATTATTGACCCGCTTTTCCTTGGATTATTGACTCGCTTTTTCTCTGATCTTTGACTCATTACTCCTAATTATAGACATAATGTTTCTCTCATTATTCTCGCAATGTTTCTCTGATTGTTGACCCAAAGTTATTCTGATTTCTTACCAAAAGTTTCTCTGATTATTCACTCCCTTGTTCATTGATTATTCACTCATTTTTTCTCTGATTATTCACTCAATGTTTCTCTGATTATTGCCCCAGTGTTCCTCACGGTATTTCCTCTGATCTTTGACTCACTGCTTCTAATTATAGACACAGTGTTTCTCCCATTAATGACTGATTTATTTTCTCATTATTGACCCTCGGTTTCTCTGATTGTTGACTCATTGTTTCTCTGATTATTCACCAATTGTTTCTCTGATTATTCACTTTCTATTTCTCTGAATATTCATTCAATGTTTCTCTATTTATTGAGCCACTGTTTCTCTGATTATTGAGCAACTTTTCCTATGACTATTGACTCACTGTTTCACTGATTATTGACCCACTGGTACCCTGATTATTGAGTCACTGTCGCTCTGATTATTGACTCACTGTTTATCTGATTATTGAACCACTTTTTCTCTGATTATTCACTCACTGCTTCTTCAATTATTCATTCACTGTTTCTCTGATTAATGGACCACTGTTTCTCTGATTAGTCAACAACTCATTCTCAGGTTATTGGCACCCTGTTTCTCTGATTATTGACCCGCTGGTTCTCTGATGTTTGACGCACTGTTTCTCAGATTAGCAACTCACTGTTTCCCAGATTACTGACCTTCTGCTTCTCTGATAATTAACTCACTGTTTCTCTGATTATTGTTTCACTGCTTCCCTGATTATTGATTCATTGTTGCTCAGATTATAAACCCACTGTTTATCAGGTTATTGATGCACTGTTTCTCGAATTATTGTACCACTGTTTCTCTGATTATTCACTAACTCTTTCTCAGATTAATGACCCAATGTTAATCAGGTTATTGACTCACTGTTTCTCTGATTATTGACCCACTGTTCTTTTGATTATTGACTCGCTGTTTCTCTGATCTTTGACTCACTGCTCTAATTATAGACATTCTGTTTCTATGATTATTGACTCATTTATTTTCTGATTATTCCCTCATGGATTCTAGCATTATTGACCCACTGTTTCTCTGATTATTCTCTCAATGTTTCTCTGATTATTAACCCAATGTTTCTCTGATTTCTTACCAAAAGTTTCTCTGATTATTCACACACTTGTTCTCTTATTATTCACTCATTTTTTTCTGATTATTCATTCAATGTTTCTCTGATTATTCATTCACTGTTTCTCTGATTATTCAGTCAATGTTTCTCTGATTATTGATACAATGTTTTTCTTATTATTGACCAAAGGTTTCTCTGATTATTCACTCAGGTTTCTCTGCTTATTTGCTCTCTGTTTCACAGATTTTTGAATCACTGTTTCACTGATTATTGCAGCAGTTCCCCGAATTATTGACCAACCGTTTTCCTGAATATTGACTCAATGTTTCTCTGATTACTCACTCACTGTTTTCCTGAGTATTTACTTTCTATTTCTCTGAATATTCTCTCACTGTTTCTCTAATAATTGAGCCACTGTTTCGGTGATTATTGACCACCTTTTGCTATGACAATTGACTCACTGTTTCACTGATTATTGACTGACTGTTACTCTGATTATTGATTCCCTGTCTCCCTGATTATTGACTCACTGTTTATCCTATTATTGAACCAGGGTTTCTCTGATTATTGTATCATTGTTTCTCAGCTTATTTACTCACTCTTTCTCAGATTAATGACCCAATCTTTCTCAGATTATTGATTTACAGTTTCTCCGATTATTGACCGGCTGTTCCTTGGATTATTGACTCGCTTTTTCTCTGATCTTTGACTCACTACTCCTAATTGTAGACATAATGTTTCCCGGATTATTCTCGCAATGTTTCTCTGATTGTTGACCCAAAGTTATTCTGATTTCTTACCAAAAGTTTCTCTGATTATTCACTCCCTTGTTCTTTGATTATTCACTCATTTTTTCTCTGATTATTCACTCAATGTTTCTCTGATTATTGCCCCACTGTTCCTCTCAGTATTTCCTCACTGTTTCTCTGATCTTTGACTCACTGCTTCTAATTGTAGACACAGTGTTTCTCCCATTATTGACTCAAATATTTTCTCATTATTGACCCTCGGTTTCTCTGATTGTTGACTCATTGTTTCTCTGATCATTCACCAATTGTTTCTCTGATTTTTCACTTTCTATTTCTCTGAATATTCTCTCAATGTTTTTCTATTTATTGAGCCACTGTTACTCTGATTATTGAGCAACTTTTCCTATGACTATTGACTCACTGTTTCAGTGATTATTGAATCACTGTTACCCTGATTATTGACTCCCTGTCGCTCTGATTATTGACTCACTGTTTATCTGATTATTGAACCACTTTTTCTCTGATTATTCACTCACTGCTTCTTCAATTATTCATTCACTGCTTCTCTGATTAATGCACCACTGTTTCTCTGATTAGTCAACAACTCATTCTCAGGTTATTGGCACCCTGTTTATCTGATTATTGACCCGCTGGTTCTCTGATGTTTGATGCACTGTTTCTCAGATTAGCAACTCACTGTTTCCCAGATTACTGACCCTCTGCTTCTCTGATAATTAACTCACTGTTTCTCTGATTATTGTTTCACTGCTTCCCTGATTATTGATTCATTGTTGCTCAGATCATTAACCAACTGTTTATCACGTTATTGATGCACTGTTTCTAGGATTATTGTATCACTGTTTCTCTGATTTTTCACTCACACTTTCTCAGATTAATGACCCAATGTTTATCAGGTTATTGACTCACGGTTTCTCTGATTATTGACCCGCTGTTCCTCTGATTATTGACTCGCTGTTTATCTGATCTTTGTCTCACTGCTCCTAATTATAGACATTCTGTTTCTATGATTATTGACCCATTTATTTTCTGATTATTCCCTCATGTATTCTATCCTTATTGACCCAAAGTTTCTCTGATTATTCACTCACTTGTTCTCTGATTATTCACTCATTTTTTTTCTGAATATTCATTCTATGTTTCTCTGATTATACATTCACTGTTTCTCTGATTATTCAGTCAATGTTTCTCTGATTATTGATACAATGTTTCTATTATTATTGACCAAAGGTTTCTCTGATTATTCACTCACGTTTCTCTGGTTATTTGCTCTCTGTTACACAGATTTTTGAATCACTGTTTCACTGATTATTGCCACAGTTCCCCGAATTATTGACCAACCGTTTTCCTGAATATTCCCTCAATGTTTCTCTGATTACTCACTCACTGTTTTCCTGAGTTTTCACTTTCTATTTCTCTGAATATTCTCTCAATGTTTCTCTAATTATTGAGCCATTGTTTCTCTGATTATTGACCACCTTTTGCTATGACAATTGACTCGCTGTTTCACTGATTATTGACTGACTGTTACCTTGATTATTGATTCCCTGTCTCCCTGATTATTGACTCACTGTTTATCCTATTATTGAACCAGTGTTTCTCTGATTATTGTATCACTGTTTCTCTGATTATTTACTCACTCTTTCTCAGATTAATGACCAATCTTTATCAGGTTATTGACTTACAGTTTCTCTGATTATTGACCCGCTGTTCCTCGGATTACTGACTCGCTGTTTCTCTGATCTTTGACTCACTACACCTAATTATTGACATAATGTTTCTCTGATTAATCTCACAATGTTTCACTGATTGATGACCCAAAGTTATTCTGATTTCTTACCAAAAGTTTCTCTGATTATTCACTCCCTTGTTCTTTGATTATTCACTCATTTTCTCTCTGATTATTCACTCAATGTTTCTATGTTTATTGCCCCACTGTTCCTCTCAATAATTCCTCGCTGTTTCTCTGATCTTTGACTCACTGCTTCTAATTATAGACACAGTATTTCTCCGATTATTGACTAATTTATTTCCTCATTATTGACCCTCGGTTTCTCTAATTGTTGACTCATTTTTTTCTCTGATTATTCACCCACTGTTTCTCTGATTATTCAGTCAATGTTTCTCTGATTATTGACAAAATGTTTCTCTGATTATTGAACAAAGTTTTCTCGGATTATTCACTCATGGTTTCTCTGGTTATTTGATCTCCGTTTCACTGATATTTGAATCACTGTTTCACTGATTATTGCCACAGTTCCCAGAATTATTGACCCGCCGTTTTCCTGTATATTGACTCAATGTTTCTCTGATTATTCACTCACTGTTTTTCTGATTATTCACTTTCTATGTCTCTGAATATTCTCTCAATGTTTCTCTGATTATTCACTCACTGTTTTCCTGATTATTCACTTTCTATTTCTCTGAATATTCTCTCAATGTTTCTCTAATTATTGAGCCACTGTTTCTCTGATCATTGACCAAGCTTTGCTATGACAATTGACTTGCTGTTTCACTGATTATTGACTCACTGTTACCCTGATTATTGATTCCCTGTCTCCCTGATTATTGACTCACTTTTTATCCTATTATTGAACCACTGTTTCTCTGATTATTGTATCACTGTTTCTCTCATTATTTATTCACTCTTTCTCAGATTAATGACCCAATCTTTATCAGGGTAATGACTTACAGTTTCTCTGATTATTGACCCGCTGTTCCTTTGATTATTGACTCGCTGTTTCTCTGATTTTTGACTCAATAATCCTAATTATAGATATACTGTTTCTCTGATTATTCTCTCAATGTTTTTCTGATTGTTGACTCATTGTTTCTCTGATTATTCCCCAACTGTTTATCTGATTATTCAGTCAATGTTTCTCTTGTTATTGACCAAAGTTTTCTCGGATTATTCGCTCATGGTTTCTCTGGTTATTTGATCTCCATTTCACTGATATTTGAATCACTGTTTCACTGATTATTGCCACAGTTCCCAGAATTATTGACCCGCCGTTTTCCTGTATATTGACTCAATGTTTCTCTGATTATTCACTCACTGTTTTACTGATTATTCACTTTCTATGTCTCTGAATATTCTCTCAATGTTTCTCTAATTATTTAGCCACTGTTACTCTGATTATTGAGCAACATTTCCTATGACTATTGACTCACTGTTTCACTGATTATTGACTCACTGTTACCCTGATTATTGACTTCCTGTCGCCCTGATTATTGACTCACTGTTTATCTGATTATTGAACCACTTTTTCTCTGATTATTCACTCACTGCTTCTCCAATTATTCATTCACTGTTTCTCTGATTAATGGACCACTCTTTCTCTGATTAGTCAACATCTCATTCTCATGTTTTTGGTACCCTGTTTCTCTGATTATTGACCCGCTGGTTCTCTGATGTTTGACTCAAAGTTTCTCAGATTAGCAACTCACTGTTTCCCAGATTACTGACCCTCTGCTTCTCTGATAATTAACTCACTGTTTCTCTGATTATTGTTTCACTGCTTCCCTGATTATTGATTCACTGTTGCTCAGATTATTAACCCACTGTTTATCAGGTTATTGATGCACTGTTTCTCTGCTTATTGTATCACTGTTTCTCTGATTATTCACTCAATCTTTCTCAGATTAATGACCCAATGTTTATCAGGTTATTGACTCACCATTTCTCTGATTATTGACCCGCTGTTCCTCTGATTATTGACTCGCTGTTTCTCTGATCTTTGACTCACTGCTCCTTATTATAGACATTCTGTTTCTATGATGATTGACTCATTTATTTTATAATTATTCCCTCATGGTTTCTATCATTATTGACCCACTATTTCTCTGATTATTCTCGCAACATTTCTCTGATTATTAACCCAACGTTTCTCTGATTTCTTACCAAAAGTTTCTCTGATTATTCACTCACTTTTCTCTGATTATTCACTCATGTTTTCTCTGATTATTCATTCAATGTTTTTCTGATTATTCACTCACTGTTTCTCTGATTATTCAGTCAATGTTTCTCTGATTATTGACTCACTGTTACCCTGATTATTGATTCCCGGTCTCCCTGATTATTGACTCACTGTTTATCCTATTATTGAACCACTGTTTCTCAGATTATTGTATCACTGCTTCTCTGATTATTTACTCACTCTTTCTCAGATTAATGACCCAATCTTTATCAGGTTAATGACTTACAGTTTCTCTGATTATTGACCCGCTGTTCCTTTGATTATTGACTCGCTGTTTCTCTGATCTTTGACTCAATACTCCCAATTATAGACATACTGTTTCTCTGATTATTCTCTCAATGTTTCTCTGATTGTTGACCCAATGTTTTTCTGATTTCTTACCAAAAGTTTCTCTGATTATTCACTCACTTGTTCTTTGATTATTCACTCATTTTTACTCTGATTATTCACTCAATGTTTCTCTGATTATTCCCCCACTGTTCCTCTCAGTATTTCCTCGCTGTTTCTCTGATCTTTGACTCACTGCTTCTAATTATAGACACAGTTTTTCTTCCATTATTGACTCATTTATTTTCTCATTATTGACCCTCGGTTTCTCTGATTGTTGACTCATTGTTTCTCTGATTATTCACCAACTGTTTCTCTGATTAATGGACCACTGTTTCTCTGATTAGTGAACAACTCATTCTCAGGTTTTGGCACCTTTTTTCTCTGATTATTGACCCGCTGGTTCTCTGAAGTTTGACGCACTGTTTCTCAGATTAGCAACTCACTGTTTCCCAGATTACTGACCTTCTGCTTCTCTGAAAATTAACTCACTCTTTCTCTGATTATTGTTTCACTGCTTCCCTGATTGTTGATTCATTGTTGCTCAGATTATTAACCCACTGTTTATCACGTTATTGATGCACTGTTTCTCGGATTATTGTATCACTGTTTCTCTGATTATTCACTTACTCTTTCTCAGATTAATGACCCAATGTTTATCAGGTTATTGACACACTGTTTCTCTGATTATTGACCCACTGTTCCTCTGATTATTGACTCGCTATTTCTCAGATCTTTGACTCACTGCTCCTAATTAAAGACATTCTGTTTCTATGATTATTGACTCATTTATTTTCTGATTATTCCCTCATGTTTTCTATCATTATTGACCCACTGTTTCTCTGATTATTCTCTCAATGTTTCTCTGATTATTAACCCAATGTTTCTCTGATTTCTTAACAAAAGTTTCTCTGATTATTCACTCACTTGTTCTCTGATTATTCACTCATTTTTTTCTGATTATTCATTCACTGTTTCTCTGATTATTCAGTCAATGTTTCTCTGATTATTGATACAATGTTTTTCTTATTATTGACCAAAGGTTTCTCTGATTATTCACTCACGTTTCTCTGGTTATTGCTCTCTGTGTCACAGATTTTTGAATCACTGTTTCACTGATTATTGCAGCAGTTACCCGAATTATTGACCAACCGTTTTCCTGAATATTCACTCAATGTTTCTCTGATTACTCACTCACTGTTTTCCTGAGTATTCACTTTCTATTTCTCTGAATATTCTCTCAATGTTTCTCTATTTATGGAGCCACTGTTTCTCTTATTATTGACCACCTTTTGCTATGACAATTGACTCACTGTTTCACTGATTATTGACTCACTGTTACCCTGATTATTGATTCCCTGTCTCCCTGATTATTGGCTCATTGTTTATCCTATTATTGAACCACTGTTTCTCTAATTATTGTATAACTGTTTCTTTGATTATTTACTCAGTCTTTCTCAGATTAATAACCCAATCTTTATCAGGTTATTGACTTACAGTTTCTCTGATTATTGACCCGCTGTTCCTTGGATTATTGACTCGCTGTTTCTCTGATCTTTGACTCACTACTCCTAATTATAGACATAATGTTTCTCTGATTATTCTCGCAATGTTTCTCTGATTGTTGACCCAAAGCTATTCTGATTTCTTACCAGAAGTTTCTCTGATTATTCACTCCCTTGTCCTTTGATTATTCACTCATTTTTTCTCTGATTATTCACTCAATGTTTCTCTGATTATTGCCCCACTGTCCCTCTCAGTATTTCCTCGCTGTTTCTCTGATCTTTGACTCATTGCTTCTAATTATAGACACAGTGTATCTCCGATTATTGACTAATTTATTTCCTCGTTATTGACCCTCGGTTTCTCTAATTGTTGAGTCATTTTTTTCTCTGATTATTCACCCACTGTTTCTCTGATTATCAGCCAATGTTTCTCTGATTATTCAGTCAATGTTTCTCTGATTATTGATCAAAGTTTTCTCGGATTATTCACTCATGGTTTCTCTGGTTATTTGATCTCCGTTTCACTGATGTTTGAATCACTGTTTCACTGATTATTGCCCCAGTTCCCCGAATTATTGACCCTCTGTTTTCCTGAATATTGACTCAATGTTTCTCTGATTATTCACTCACTGTTTTTCTAATTATTCACTTTCTATTTCTCTGAATATTCTCTCAATGTTTCTCTAATTATTGAGCCACTGTTACTCTGATTATTGAGCAACTTTTCCTATGACTATTCACTCACTGTTTCACTGATTATTGACTCACTGTTACCCTGATTATTGACTCCCTGTCGCCCTGATTAATGACTCACTGTTTATCTGATTATTGAAACACTTTTTCTCTGATTATTCACTAACTCTTTCTCAGATTAATGACCCAATGTTAATCAGGTTATTGACTCACTGTTTCTCTGATCATTGACCCACTGTTCTTTTGATTATTGACTCGCTGTTTCTCTGATCTTTGACTCACTGCTCTAATTATAGACATTCTGTTTCTATGATTATTGACTCATTTATTTTCTGATTATTCCCTCATGGATTCTAGCATTATTGACCCACTGTTTCTCTGATTATTCTCTCAATGTTTCTCTGATTATTAACCCAATGTTTCTCTGATTTCTTACCAAAAGTTTCTCTGATTATTCACACACTTGTTCTCTTATTATTCACTCATTTTTTTCTGATTATTCATTCAATGTTTCTCTGATTATTCATTCACTGTTTCTCTGATTATTCAGTCAATGTTTCTCTGATTATTGATACAATGTTTTTCTTATTATTGACCAAAGGTTTCTCTGATTATTCACTCAGGTTTCTCTGCTTATTTGCTCTCTGTTTCACAGATTTTTGAATCACTGTTTCACTGATTATTGCAGCAGTTCCCCGAATTATTGACCAACCGTTTTCCTGAATATTGACTCAATGTTTCTCTGATTACGCACTCACTGTTTTCCTGAGTATTTACTTTCTATTTCTCTGAATATTCTCTCAATGTTTCTCTAATAATTGAGCCATTGTTTCGGTGATTATTGACCACCTTTTGCTATGACAATTGACTCACTGTTTCACTGATTATTGACTGACTGTTACTCTGATTATTGATTCCCTGTCTCCCTGATTATTGACTCACTGTTTATCCTATTATTGAACCAGGGTTTCTCTGATTATTGTATCATTGTTTCTCAGCTTATTTACTCACTCTTTCTCAGATTAATGACCCAATCTTTCTCAGATTATTGATTTACAGTTTCTCCGATTATTGACTGGCTGTTCCTTGGATTATTGACTCGCTGTTTCTCTGATATTTGACTCACTGCTCCTTATTATAGACATTCTGTTTCTATGATTATTAACTCATTTATTTTGTAATTATTCCCTCATGGTTTCTATCATTATTGACCCACTGTTTCTCTGATTATTCTCTCAATGTTTCTCTGATTATTAACCCAATGTTTCTCTGATTTCTTAACAAAAGTTTCTCTGATTATTCACTCACTTGTTCTCTGATCATTCACTCATGTTTTCTCTGATTATTCACTCACTGTTTCTCTGATTGTTCAGTCAATGTTTCTCTGGTTATTGACACAATGTTTCTCTCATTATTGACCAAAGGTTTCTCTGATTATTCACTCACGGTTTTTCTGGTTATTTGCTCTCCGTTTCACTGATTTTTGAATCACTGTTTCACTGATTATTGCCGCATTTCCCCGAATTAATGACCCACCGTTTTCCTGAATATTCACTCAATTTTCCTCCGATTATTCACTCACTGTTTTCCTCATAATTCACTTTCTATTTCTCTGAATATTCTCTCAATGTTTTTCTAATTATTTATCCACTCTTTCTCTCATTATTGACCAACTTTACCTATGACTATCGACTCACGGTTTCACTGATTATTGACTCACTCTTACCCTGATTATTGACTCCCTGTCTCCCTGATTATTGACTCACTGTTTATCTGATTATTGAACCACGTTTTCTCTGACTATTCACTCACTGCTTCTCCAATTATTCACTCACTGTTTCTCTGATTATTGGACCACTGTTTCTCTGATTACTCAACCACTCATTATCAGGTTATCGATTCCCTGTTTCTCTGATTATGGACACAGTGGTTCTCTGATGTTTGATGCATTGTTTCTCAGATTAGCAACTCACTGTTTCTCAGATTACTGACCCTCTGTTTCTCTGATAATTAACTCAATGTTTCTCTTATTATTGCTTCACTGTTTCCCTGATTATTGTCTCACTGTTGCTCAGATTATAGACACACAGCTTATCAGGTAACTGACGCTCTGCTTCTCTGATTATTGACCCGGTGTTCCTCTGATTATTGCCTCGCTGTTTCTCTGATCTTTGACTCAGTGCTCCTAATTATAGGAATACTGTTTCTCTGATTATTCTCTCAAAAGTTCTATGATTATTGACCCAATATTTCTCTGATTTCTTACCAAAAGTTTCTCTGATATTAACTCACCTGTTTTCTGATTATTCACTCATTTCTTTCTGATTATTCATTCTATGTTTCTCTGATTATTCATTCAGTGTTTCCCTGATTATTCAGTCAATGGTTCTCTGATTATTGATACAATGTTTCTCTTATTATTGACCAAATGTTTCTCTGATTATTCACTCACGTTTCTCTGGTTATTTGCTCTCCATTTCACTGATTTTTGAATCACTGTTTCACTGCTTATTGCCGCAGTTCCCCGAATTATTGACCAACCATTTTCCTCAATATTCACTCAATGTTTCTCTGATTATTCACTCATTGTTTTCCTGTTTATTCACTTTCTATTTCTCTGTATATTCTCTCAATGTTTCTCTAATTATTGAGCCACTGTTTCTCTGATGATTGACCAACTTTTGCTATGACAATTGACTCACTGTTTCACTGATTATTGACTCACTGTTACCCTGATTATTGATTCCCTGTCTCCCTGATTATTGACTCAGTGTTTATCCTATTATTGAACCATTGTTTCTCTGATTATTGTATCACTGCTTCTCTGATTATTTACTCACTCTTTCTCAGATTAATGACCCTATCTTTATCAGGTTATTGACTGACAGTTTCTCTGAGTATTGACCCGCTGTTCCTCTGATTATTGACTCGCTGTTTCTCTGATCTTTGACTCAGTACTCCTAATTATAGACATACTGTTTCTCTGATTATTCTCTCAATGTTTCTCTGATTGTTGATCCAATGTTTTCCTGATTTCTTACCAAAAGTTTCTCTGATTATTCACTCACTTGTTCTTTGATTATTCACTCATTTTTTCTCTGATTATTCACTCAATGTTTCTATGATTATTGCCCCACTGTTCCTCTCAGTATTTCCTCGCTGTTTCTCTGATCTTTGACTCACTGCTTCTAATTATAGACACAGTGTTTCTCCGATTATTGACTAATTTATTTCTTCATTATTGACCCTCGGTTTCTCTGATTGTTGACTCATTGTTTCTCTGATTATTCACCCACTGTTTCTCTGATTATTCACTCATGTTTTCTCTGATTATTCATTCAATGTTTCTCTGATTATTCACTCACTGTTTCTCTGATTATTCAGTCAATGGTTCTCTGATTATTGACACAATGTTTCTCTCATTATTGACTGAAGTTTTCTCTGATTATTCACTCACGGTTTCTCTGGTTATTTGCTCTCCGTTTCAAAGGTTTTTGAATCACTGTTTCACTGATTATTGCCGCAGTTCCCCGAATTAATAACCCACCATTTTCCTGAATATTTACTCAATGTTTCTCTGATTATTCAGTCACTGTTTTCCTGATAATTCACTTTCTATTTCTCTGAATATTCTCTCAATGTTTCTCTGATTATTCACTCACTGTTTTCCTGATTATTCACTTTCTATTTCTCTGAATATTCTCTCAATGTTTCTCTAATTATTGAGCCACTGTTCCTCTGATTATTGACCAACCTTTGCTATGACAATTGACTCGCTGTTTCACTGACTATTGACTCACTGTTACCCTGATTATTGATTCCCTGTCTCCCTGATTATTGACTCACTTTTTATCCTATTATTGAACCACTGTTTCTCTGATTATTGTATCACTGTTTGTCTGAATATTTACTCACTCTTTCTCTGATTAATGATCCAACCTTTATCAGGTTAATGACTTACAGTTTCTCTGATTATTGACCCGCTGTTCCTTTGATTATTGACTCGCTGTTTCTCTGATCTTTGACTCAATACTCCTAATTATAGACATAATGTTTCTCTGATTATTCTCGCAATGTTTCTCTGATTGTTGACCCAATGTTTTTCTGATTTCTTATCAACAGTTTCTCTGATTATTCACTCACTTGTTCTTTGATTATTCACTCATTTTTTCTCTGATTATTCACTCAATGTTTCTATGATTATTGCCCCACTGTTCCTCTCAGTATTTCCTCGCTGTTTCTCTGATCTTTGACTCACTGCTTCTAATTATAGACACAGTGTTTCTCCGATTATTGACTAATTTATTTCTTCATTATTGACCCTCGGTTTCTCTGATTGTTGACTCATTGTTTCTCTGATTATTCACCCACTGTTTCTCTGATTATTCAGTCAATGTTTCTCTGATTATTGACAAAATTTTTCTCTGATTATTGACCCAAGTTTTCTCGGATTATTCACTCATGGTTTTGCTGGATATTTGATCTCCGTTTCACTGATATTTGAATCATTGTTTCACTGATTCTTGCCGCAGTTCCCCGAATTATTGACCCACCATTTCCTGAATATTGAATGAATGTTTCTCTGATTATTCACTCATGGTTTTTCTGGTTATTTGCTCTCTGTTTCACTGATTCTTGAATTACTGTTTCACTGATTATTGTCGCTGTTCCCCAAATTATTGAGCCACATTTTTCTTGATTAGTTACTCACTGTTTCTCTGATTATTCACTCACTGATTCACGGATTATTGACTCACCGTTGACCTGTTAATTGACTCCATGTCTGCCTAATTATTGACCCACTGTTTTCCTGATTATTCACTTAATGTCGTTCTGATTATTCACTCACTGTTTCTCTGATTATTCTCTCAATGTTTTTCCAGTTATTGACCCATTGTTTCTCTGATTATTGAGCAACTGTTCCTCTCATTATTGACTCACTGTTTCACTGATTATTGACTCACTGTTACCCTGATTATTGACTCCCTTTCTCCCTGATTATTGACCAATTGTTTCTCAGGTTATTGGCTCACTGTTTCCCTGATTATTGAGTCACTGTTTCTCTCATTATTGACCCACATTTTCTCTGATTTTTCACTCAATGCTTCTCTGATTGTTCACTCACTGTTTCTCTGATTATTGGACCACTGTTTTTCTGATTATTCACACACTGTTTCTCATGGTTTTGATTCGCTCTTTCTCTGATAACTGACCCACTGTTTTTCTGAGTTCCGACCCATTGTATCTCAGAAGAGCCACCCTCTGCTTCTCTGATAATTAACTCACTGTAACTCTAAGTATTGATTCATTGTTTCTCTGATTATTGTCTCACTGTTTCTCAGATTATTGACTCACTGTTGCTCAGATTATTGACCCACTGTTTATCATATTATTGGCGCACTGTTTCGCTGATTATTCACCCACTGTTCCACTGATTATTGACTCGTCTTCTCTCTGATCTTTGACTCACTGCCTCTAATTATAGACACAGTGTTTCTCTGATTATTTACTCATTTCCTTTCTGATTATTGACTCCCTGTCTCCCTGATTATTGACCAATGGTTTCTCAGATTGTTGACAATCTTTTTCCCTGATTATTCACTATTTCTCTGATTATTCACACACTGTTTCTCTGATTATTGACCCAACGTTTCTCTCATTATTGACCAAAAGATTCTCTGATTATTGACTCACTCTTTTCCTGACAATTTAGTCACTGTTTCCATGTTTTTTGAATCACTGTTTCACTGATTATTTCCGCTGCTCCGCTAATTATTGAGCCACCATTTTCCTCAATATTCACTCTCTGTTTCTCTGATTATTCACCCAGTGTTTCTCGGATTATTAAGTCAATGTTTTTTTGATTACTGACCAAGAGTTTCTCTGAGTATTGACCAAATGTTGCTCTGATTATTCACTCACTGTTTCTCTCACTAGTTACTCAATTGTTGCGCTGACTATTGTCCCACTGTTCCTCTGATTATTGACGAAAAATTTTTCTGATTATTCACTCACTGTTTCTCTGGTTATTTACTCCCTGGTTCGCTCATTTTGAATCACTTTTTCACTGATTATTGTTGCCATTCCCCCAATTATTGACCCACTGTTATCCTGTTTATTCACTCCCTATCTCTCTGATTACTCACTAACTGTTTCTCTGATTATTCACTCACTGTTTCTCTAATTATTGACCACTGGAACTCTGATTATTCACCAACTAATTCTCTGATTATTGACTCACTGTTTCACTGATTATTGAAGCACTATTACTCTGATTATTAACTCCCTGTCTCCCTGATTATTGACCAATGATTTCTCAGATTATTGACTCCCTGTTTCCCTGATTATTGAATCACTGTTTCTCTGATTATTGCCCGAACTTTTCTCTGAGTATCCTCTCACTGCTTCTCCGATTATTCACTGACTGTTTCTCTGATTATTGGCCGACTGTTTCTCTGATTATTCACCCTCTGTTTTTCACGTTATTGATTCGCTATTTCTCGGAGGATTGACCTGCTGTTTCTGTGATTATTGACTGGCTGTTTCCCAGATTAGCGTCTCACTGTTTCTCAGATTACTGAACTCCATCTGTGTCTCTGGATATTGACTCACTGTTTCTCTGATTGTTTACTCAGTATTTCCATGATTATTGTCTCCTTGTTTTTCTGATCTTTGACTCTCTGCATATAATTGTAGATGCACTGTTTTGTCACTATTGACTCACTGTTTCTCTGATTATTTTCTCACTGTTGCCCTGATTATTGACAAACTGTTGCTCAGATTATTGACCCACTCTTTATCAGATTATTGATGCACTGTTTCTCTGATTATTGACTCGCTGTTTCTTTGATCTTTGACTCAGAGGTTCTAATTATAGACAAACTGTCTCTCTGATTATTGACTCATTTATTTTCTGATTATTGCCCAGGATTTCTGTCATTTTTGACTCACTGTTTCTCTGATTATTCACTCGTTGTTTCTCCGATTATTCACTCAATGTTTCTCTGAGTATTGACCCACTGTTTCTCTGATATTTTCCCAAAAGTTTCTCTGATTATTCACTCACTGGTTCTGTGATTAATTACTCTCTGTGTCACTGATTTTAGAATCACTGTTTCGCTGATTACTTTCGCTGTTCCCCTAATTATTGACCCACAGTTTTCTTGATTAGTCACTCACTGTTTCTCTGATTATTGATTCACTGTTTCCCTGATTATTCAATCAGTGTTTCACGGATTATTAACTCACTGTTACTCTGATTGTTGACCCCCTGTCTCCCTAATTATTGACTCACTATTTTACTGATTATTCACTCACTGCTTCTCTCATTATTCACTCACTGTTTCTCTGAGTTTCTCGCAATATTTCTCCGATTATTGACCCAAAGTTTCTCTAATAATTGACCAAATGTTCCACTGATTTTTGACTCATTGTTTCACTGATTATTCACTCACTGTTTCTCTGATTATTCAGTAAATGTTTCTCTGATTATTCACTCATGGTTTATCTGGTTATTTGCTCTCCATTTCCCTGATTTTTGAATCACTGTTTCACTGATTATTGCTGCAGATCCCCGAATTATTGACCCACAGTTTTCTTGATTAGTCACTCACTGTTTCTCTGATTATTCACTCACTGTTTTTCTGATTATTCACCCACTGTTTCTCAGGTAATTGATTTGCTGTTTCTCTGACTTTTCACCTGCTGTATCTCAGACTAGCAACACACTGTTTCTCAGATTACCGACCCTCTGTTTCTCTGATTATTAACTCGCTGTTTCTCTGATTATTGACTCAATGTTTTTCTGATAATTGTCTCACTGGTTATCTGATTATTGACTCACTGTTGCTCAGATTATTGAACTAGTGTTTATCAGATTATTGACGCACTGTTCTTCTGATTATTGCCCCACTGTTCCTCTCATTATTGCCTCGCTGTTTCTCTGATCTTTTACTCACTGCTTCTAATTATAGACACAATGTTTCTCCATTGGTCTGGCAGCATCAGCAGAGAAGGAAAGAGTTGACATTTCGAGTCCTCATGACCCTTCGACAGAAATTGAGTTCGAGTCCAAGAAAGAGTTGAAATATAAGCTGGTTTAAGGTGTTTTTGGGGGGTGGTGCGGAGAGAGAGAGAAGTGGAGGGGAGGTGTGGTTGCAGGGACAAACAAACAGTGATAGAAGCAGATCATCAAAAGATGTCAATAACAATAGAATAAAAGAACACATAGGTGTTAAAGTTGGTGATATTATCTAAACGAATGTGCTAATTAAGAATGGATGGTAGGGCACTCAAGGTATAGCTCTAGTGGGGGTGGGGAGAGCATAAAAGATTTTAAAATATTTAAAAATAATGGAAATAGGTGGGAAAAGAAAAATCTATATAATTTATTGGAAAAGAAAAGGAAGTGGGAAACAGAAAGGGGATGGGGATGAGGGAGGGAGCTCACGACCTAAAGGTGTTGAATTCAATATTCAGTCCGGAAGGCTGTAAAGTGCCTAGTCGGAAGATGAGGTGTTGTTCCTCCAGTTTGCGTTGGGCTTCACTGGAACAATGCAGCAAGCCAAGGACAGACATGTGGGCAAGAGAGCAGGGTGGAGTGTTAAAATGGCAAGCAACAGGGAGGTTTGGGTGATTCTTCTGGACAGACCGCAGGTGTTCTGCAAAGCGGTCGCCCAGTTTACGTTTGGTCTCTCCAATGTGGAGGAGACCACATTGGGAGCCACGAATGCAGTAGACTAAGTTGGGGGAAATGCAAGTGAAATGCTGCTTCACTTGAAAGGAGTGTTTGTTCCCTTGGACGGTGATTAGAGGGGAAGTGAAGGGGCAGGTGTTGCATCTTTTGTGTGGGCATGGGGTGGTGCCATAGGAGGGGGTTGAGGAGTAGGGGGTGATGGAGGAGTGGACCAGGGATTCTCTGATTATTGACAAAATGTTTCTCTGATTATTGACCGAAGTTTTCTCTGAATATTGACTCATGGTTTCTCTTGTTATTTGCACTCCATTTCACTGATTTTTGAATGACTGTTTTACTGATTATTGCCGCAGTTCCCCGAATTATTGAACCACTTTTTTCCTGAATATTCACTCCATGTTTCTCTGATTATTCACTCACTGTATTTTCTGATTATTCACTTTCTATTTCTCTGAATATTCTCTCAATATTTCTCTAATTATTGAGCCACTGTTTCTCTGATTATTGACCAACTTTTTCTATGACTATTGACTCACTGTTTCACTGAATATTGATTCACTCTTACCCTTATTATTGACTCCCTGTCTCCCTGATTATTGACTCACTGTTATCTGATTGTTGAAGCAGTTTTTCTCTGATTATTCACTCACTGCTTCTCCAATTATTAAATTCACTGTTTTTCAGATTATTGGACCACTGTTTCTCTGATTAGTCAACCACTCATTCTCAGGTTATTGATTCCCTGTTTCTCTGATTATTGACCCGTTGGTTCTCTGATGTTTGACCCACTGTTTCTCAGATTAGCAACTCACTGTTTCCCATATTACTGACCCTCTGCTTCTCTGATAATTAACTCACTGTTTCTCTGACTATTGTTTCACTGCTTCCCTGATTATTGATTCACTGTTGCTCAGATTATTAGCCCACTGTTTATCAGGTTATTGATGCCCTGTTTCTCTGATTCCTGTATCACTGTATCTCTGATTATTCACTCACACTTTCTCAGATTAATGACCCAATGTTTATCAGGTTATTGACTCACTGTTTCTCTGATTATTGACCCGCTGTTCCTCTGATTATTGACTCGCTGTTTCTCTGATCTTTGACTCACTGCTCCTAATTATAGACATACAGTTTCTCTGATTATTGACTCATTTATTTTCTGATTATTCCCTCCGGGTTTCTATGATTATTGACCCAGTGTTTCTCTGATTATTCTCCCAACGTTTCTCTGATTATTGACCCAATGTTTCTCTGATTTCTTTTCAAAAGTTTCTCTGATTATTCACTCACTTGTTCTCTGATTATTCACTCATGTTTTCTCTGACTATTCATTCAATGTTTCTCTGATTATTCACTCACTGTTTCTCTGATTATTCAGTCAATGTTTCTCTGATTATTGACACCATATTTCTCTCATTATTGACCAAATGTTTCTCTGATTATTCACTCATGGTTTCTCTGGTTATTTGCTCTCCATTTCAGTGATTTTTGAATCACTGTTTCACTGATTATTGTCGCTGTTCCCCTAATTATTGACCCACAATTTTCTTGATTAGTTACTCACTGTTTCTCCGATTATTCACTCACTGTTTCACGGATTATTGACTCACCGTTGACCTGATAATTGACTCCATGTCTGCCTAATTTCTGACCTACTGTTTTACTGATTATTCACTTACTGCCGTTCTGATTATTCACTCACTGTTTCTCTGATTATTCTCTCAATGTTTCTCTGATTATTGACCCACTGTTTCTCTGATTATTGAGCAACTGTTCCTCTCATTATTGACTCCCTGTCTCCCTGATTAATGACCAACTGTTTCTCTCATTATTGACCCACATTTTCTCTGATTTTTCACTCACTTGTTCTCTGATTATTCTGTCAATGTTTCTCAGATTATTGACAAAATGTTTCTCTGATTATTGACCAAAGTTTTCTCTGATTACTTACTCATGGTTTCTCTGGTTATTTGCTCTCCGTTTCACAGATTTGTGAATCACTGTTTCAGTGATTATTGCCGCAGATCCCCGAATTATTGACCCACCGTTTCCCTGAATATTCACTCAATGTTTCTCTGATTATTCACTCACTGTCTTTCTGATTATTCACCCACTGTTTCTCAGGTTACTGATTTCCTGTTTTTCTGATTTTTCACCCGCTGTATCTCAGACTAGCGACTCGCTGTTTCTCAGATTACCGACCCTCTGTTTTTGTGATTATTAACTCACTGTTTCTCTGATTATTGACTCACTGTTTCTCTGATTATTGTCTCACTGTTTATCTGATTATTGACTTACTGTTGCTCAGATTATTGACCCAGTGTTTTTCAGATTATTGACGCACTGTTCCTCTGATTATTGCCCCACTGTTCCTCTCATTATTGCCTCACTATTTCTCTAATCTTTGACTCACTGCTTCTAATCATAGACACAGTGTTTCTCTGATTATTGACTCATTTCTTTTCTCATTATTGACCCTTGGTTTCTCTGACTGTTGACTCACTGTTTCTCTGATTATTCACTCACGGTTTCTCTGATTATTCAGTCAATGTTTCTTTGATTATTGACAAAAAGTTTCTCTGATTATTGACGAAAACTTTCTCTGATTATTTACTCAATGTTTCTCTGGTCATCTAATCTCCGTTTCACAGATTTTGAATCACTGTTTCACTGATTATTGTTGTTGTTCCCCCAATTATTGACCCACTGTTATCCTGATTATTCACTCCATATTTCTCTTATTATCCACTCCCTGTTTCTCTGATTATCCACTCAATGTTTCTCTAATTATTGGCCCACTGTTTCTCTGATTTTTGACCAACTGATTCTCTGATAATTGACTCACTGTTTCACTTATTATTGATGCACTATTACCCTGATTATTAACTCCCGGTCTCCCTGATTATTGACCAACGGTTTCTCAGATCATTAACTCACTGTTTCCCTGATTATTGAATCACTGTTTCTCTGATTATTGACCCACTTTTTCTCTGATTATTCACTCACTTCTTCTCTGATGATTCACTCACTGTTTCTCTGATTATTGGCTGACTGTTTCTCTGATTATTGACTCACTGTTTCTCTGACAATTTACTCTCTGTTTCCATGATTTTTGAATCACTGCTTCACTGATTATTTCTGCTGTTCCCCTAATTATTGACCCACCAATTTCCTCAATATTAACTCACGGTTTCTCTGATTATTCACCCAGTGTTTCTCTGATTATTAAGTCAATGTTTCTCTGATTATTAACAAGAGTTTCTCTGAATATTGACAAAATGTTTCTCTGATTATTCAGTCACTGTTTCTCTGGTTATTTACTCTCTGGTTCGCTCATTTTGAATCACTTTTTCACTGATTATTGTTGTCATTCCCCCAATTATTGACCCACTGTTATCCTGATTATTCACTCCCTATTTCTCTGATTAGTCACTCAATGTCTCTCTGATTATTCACTCACTGTTTCTCTGATTATTGACCCACTTTTACTCTGATTATTGACCAACTGTTTCTCTGATTATTGACTCACTGTTACCCTGATTATGAACTCCCTGTCTCCCTGATTATTGACCAACGGTTTCTCAGATTATTGAATCAGTGTTTCTCTGACTATTGACCCACCTTTTCTCTGATTATTCACTCACTGCTTCTCTGATTATTCACTCACTGTTTCTCTGATTATTGGCCGACTGTTTCTCTGATTATTCACCCACTTTTTTTCAGGTTATTGATTCGCTGTTTCTCGGATGATTGACTTGTTGTTTCTTTATTATTGACCGGCTGTTTCCCAGATTAGCGACTCTGTTTCTCAGATTACTGAACTCCATCTGTGTCTCTGCTTATTGACTCACTGTTTATCTGATTTTTTACTCACTATTTCCATGATTATTGTCTCCTTGTTTTTCTGATCTTTGACTCTCTGCATATAATTGTAGATGCACTGTTTTGTTACTATTGACTAACTGTTTCTCTGATTATTTTCTCACTGTTGCCCTGATTATTGACACACTGTTGCTCAGATTATTGACCCACTCTTTATCAGATTATTGATGCACTGTTTCTCTGATTATTGACTTGCTGTTTCTCTGATCTTTGACTCGGAGGTTCTAGTTATAGACACACTGTCTCTCTGATTATTGACCCATTTATTTTCTGATTATTGGCCAGGATTTCTATCATTTTTGACTCACTGTTTCTCTGATTATTCACTTGTTGTTTCTACAATAATTCACTCAATGTTTCTCTGATTATTGACCCACTGTTTCTCTGATTTTTTTTCCCAAATCTTTCTCTGATTATACACTCACTGGTTCTCTGATTAATTACTCTCTGTGTCACTGATTTTTGAATCACTGTTTCACTGATTACTTTTGCTGTTCCCCTAATTATTGACCCACAGTTTTCTTTATTAGTCACTCACTGTTTCTCTGATTATTGATTCACTGTTTCCTTGTTTATTCACTCACTGTTTCACGGATTATTGACTCACTGTTACTCTGATTATTGACTCCCTGTCTCCCTAATTATTGACTCACTGTTTTACTGATTATTCACTCACTGCTTCTCTCATTATTCACTCATTGTTTCTCTGATTATTCTCGCAATGTTTCTCCGATTATTGACCCACTGTTTCTCTGATAATTGACCAACTGTTCCTCTGATTATTGACTCATTCTTTCACTGATTATTCACTCACTGTTTCTCTGATTATTCAGTCAATGTTTCTCAGATTATTGACAAAATATTTCTCTCATTATTGACCAAAGGTTTCTCTATTTATTCACTCACGGTTTCTCTGGTTATTTGCTCTCCGTTTCATTGATTTTTGAATCACTGTTTCACTTATTATTCTCGCTTTTATCCTAATTATTGACCCACAGTTTTCTTGATTAGTCACTCACTGTTTCTCTGATTATTCACTCACTGTTTCACGGATTATTGACTCACCGTTGACCTGATTAATGACTCCATGTCTGCCTAATTTCTGACCCACTCTTTTCCTGATTATTTAATTACTGTTGTTCTGATTATTCACTCACTGTTTCTCAAATTATTCTCTCAATGTTTCTCTGATATTGACCCACTGTTTCTCTGATTATTGAGCAACTGTTCCTCTCATTATTGACTCACTGTTTCACTGATTATTGACTCACTGTTACCCTGATTATTGACTCCTTGTCTCCCTGATTATTGACCAACTGTTTCTCAGATTATTGACTCACTGTTTCCCTGATTATTGAGTCACTGTTTCTCTCATTATTGACTGTTTCTCTGATAACTGACCCGCTGTTTCTCAGATTTCTGACCCAATGTATCTCCGTATAGCAACCCTCTGTTTCTCTGATCATTAACTCACTGTTTCTCTGATTATTTTTCTCATTGTTTCTCTGATTATTGTCTCACTGTTGCTCAGATTATTGACCCACTGTTTATCAGATTATTGGCGCACTGTTTCTCTGATTATTGACCCACTGTTCCTCTGATTATTGACTCGCCGTTTCTCTGATCTTTGACTCACTGCCTCTAATTATAGACACAGTGTTTCTCTGATGATTTACTCATTTATTTTCTGATTATTGACTCCCTGTCTCCCTGATTATTGACCAACCGTTTCTCAGATTGTTGACTCACTTTTTCCCTATTTATTCACTCACTGTTTCTCTGAATATTCACACACTGTTTCTCTGATTATTGACGCAATGTTTCTCTCATGATTGACCGACATTTTCTCTGATTGTTGACTCACTGTTTCTCTGACAATTTACTCTCTGTTTCCATGATTTTTGAATCACTGTTTCACTGATTATTTCTGCTGTTCCCCTAATTATTGACCCATCGTTTTCCTCAATCTTCACTCACTGTTTCTCTGATTATTCACACACTGTTTCTCTGATTATTGACCAAAAGTTTCTCTGATAATTCACTCACTCTTTCTCTGGTTATTTACTCTCTGCTTCGCTCATTTTGAATCACTTTTTCACTGATTATTGTTGCTGTTCGCCGAATTATTGACCCACTGTTATCCTGATTATTCACTCCCTATTTCTCTGATTATTCATTCACTGTTTCCCTGATTATTCACTCACTGTTTCTCTAATTATTGACCCACTGTTTCTCTGATCATTGACCATTTGATCCTCTGATTATTGACTCACTGTTTCACTGAATATTGAAGCACTGTTACCCTGATTATTAACTCCCTGTCTTCCTGATTATTGACCTACAGTTTCTCAGATTATGGACTCCCTGTTTCCCTGATTATTGAATCACTGTTTCTCTGATTATTGACCCACTTTTTCTCTGATTATTCATTCACCATTTCTCTGATTATTGGCCGACTGTTTCTCTGATTATTCACCCACTGTTTTTCGGTTTATTGATTCGCTGTTTCTCGGATGATTGATCTGCTGTTTCTGTAATTATTGACCGGCTGTTTTCCAGATTAGCAACTCACTGTTTCTCAGTTTACTGAACTCCATCTGTGTCTCTGGTTATTGACTCACTTTTTCTCTGATTGTTTACTCACTATTTCCATGATTATTGTCTCCTTTTTTTCTGATCTTTGATTCTCTGCATATAATAGTAGATGCACTGTTTTGTCACTATTGACTCACTGTTTCTCTGATTATTGTCTCACTGTTGCCCTGATTATTGACACACTGTTGCTCAGATTATTGACCCACTCATTATCAGATTATTGATGCACTTCTTTTCTGATTATTGACTCACAGTTTGCCTATTTATTGACCCACATTTTCTCTGATTATTCACTCACTGTTTCTCCGACTATTCACTCACTGTTTCTCTGATTATTCACCTACTGTTTCTCTGATTATTCACCCACACTTTCTCAGGTTATTGATTCACTGCTTCTCTGATTATTGATCCGATGTTTCTCTGATAATTGACCGACTGGTTCTCTGATGTTTCACCCGCTGTTTCTCAGATTAGCAACTCACTGTTTCCCAGATTACTGAACCTCTGTTTCTCTGATAATTAACTCACTGTCTCTCTGATTATTCACTCACTGATTCTGTGATTATTGAATCACTGTTTCTCTGATTATCGACTCATTGTTTCTCAGATTAATGGCCCACTGTTTACCAGATTACTGACGCACTGTTTCTCTGATTATTGACCCGCCATTGCTCTGATTATTGACTCGCTGTTTCTCTGATGTTTGACTCGCTGCTACGAATTTTAGACATACTGTTTCTCTGATTATTGACTCATTTATTTTCTGATAATTGCCCCAGGGTTTCTATGATTTCTGACTCACTGTTTCTATGATTATTCACTCATTGTTTCTCTGATTATTCACTCAATGTTTCTCTGATTATTCACCCAATGTTTCTCTCATTATTAACCAAAGGTTTCTCTGATTATTCACTCACTGTTTCTCTGATTATTCACTCAATGTTTCCCTAATTATTGACCCACTGATTCTCTGATTATTGACCAACTGATTCTCTGATTATTGACTCACTGTTTCACTGATTATTGACACACTGTTACCCTGATTATTAACTCCCGGTCTCCCTGATTATTGACCAATGGTTTCTCAGATTATTGACACCCTGTTTCCCTGATTATTGAATCACTGTTTCTCTGATTATTGACCCACTCTTTCTCTGATTATTCACTCACTGCTTCTCTGATTATTCACTCAATGTTTCTCTGATTATTGGCCGACTGTTTCTCTGATTATTCACCCACTGTTTTTCAGGTTATTGATTTGCTGATTCTCTGATGATTGAAATGCTGATTCTCTGATTACTGACCAGCTGTTTCCCAGATTAGCGACTCACTGTTTCTCAGATTGCGGAATCCCTTCTGTTTCTCTGGTTATTGACTCTCTGTTCATCTGATTGTTTACTCACTATTTCAATGATTATTGTCTCCTTGTTTTTCTGATTGACACACTGCATATAATTATAGACGCACTGTTCTGTCATTATTGACTCACTGTTTCTCTGATTATTGTCTCACTATTGCCCAGAATATTGACCACGCTTTATCAGGTTATTGATGAACTTCTTCTCTGATTATTGACACACTGTTCCTCTGATTTTGATTTCACTGCTTCTAGTTATTCACCCACTGTTTCTCAGATTATTGACCCACTGTTTCTTTGATTATTGTCCCACTTTCTCGCTGCTTATTGAATCACTTTTACTCTGATTGATAACTCATTGTTTCTATGATCTTTGATTCACTGCTTCTAATGATTGACCCACTGTTTCTCTGACTTTTGTCCCAGTTTTTCCCCGATTCTTGCCTCACGGTTTTTCTGATTATTGATCCATTGTTTTTCAGATTATTGAGACACTTTTTCTCTGACTATGGACCCAATATATCTCTGATTATTGACTCGCTGTTTCTTTGATTTTGACTCGCTGCTTCTAATTATAGACACTGTGGTTCCCTGATTTTTGACTCATTGATTTTATGATTATTGTCCCACTGTTTCCCTAATTGTTGAGCAACTGATTATGTGATTATTTACTCATGGTTTCCCTGATAATTCACTCACTGTTTCTCTGAATATGCATTCCCTGTTACTCTCATTATTGACCCATTGTTTCTCGGATTAACGACTCATTGTTTCTCAAATTACTGACCCACTATTTCTCTGATTATTGACTCACTGTTTCTCTGATTATTGACTCACTGCTTCTCTGAATATTCATGCCCTGTATCTCTCATTATTGACCCTCTGTTTCTCAGGTTAGTGACTCAATCTTTCTCAGATTATTGATACACTCTTTCTCTGATTATTGACTCACTGTTTCTCAGATTATTGACCCACAGATTCTCTGATTATTGACTCACTGTTTCCCTGATTATTGACACTTTGTGTCTCTGAATATTGACTCACGGTTTCCCTGATTATTGACTCCATGATTCTCTGGTTATTGAATCACTGTTTCTTGGATTATTGACTCACTGTTTATCAGATTATTGACTCACTGTTTCTTTGGTTATTGACCCGTGTTTTTTCTCACATTATTTACCCACTATTGGTCAGATTTTTGACGCACTGTTTTTTTGATTATTTACCCGCAGTTTCTCAGATTATTGATTCACTGTTACGCTGATTATTGACTCACTTTTTCTCTGATTTTTGACTCACTGTTTTTCTGATTATTCACTCACGCTTTCTCTGATTATTGACTCATTGTTTCCCTGATTATGTAGATACTCCAATAAGGGAAGGGGCAATACCTGGCCTGGCATTATGGAATGAAGCCGACCTGTTGATCGAAGTTCCTGCAGGGAAGCATTTCGGGAAAAGTGACCATAATTCAGTTGGTTTCCAAGTAATGGTGGATAAGTATAACAGGAGACCTTGGGTTAAGCTCCTTAAATGGAGTAGGGTAATTTTAACAACATAAGGAAATTCCATTCGCCATTCTACATTACCAGTAGGATATGCCTCCATCATTACTGACTCTCTGTTTCCCTGATTACTGTCACACTTTTCCTCTGATTATTGACACACTGTTCCTCTGATTTTGATTTCACTGCTTCTAGTTATTCACCCACTGTTTCTCAGATTATTGACCCACTGTTTCTCTGATTATTGTACAACTTTCTCGCTGCTTATTGACTCACTTTTACTCTGATTGATAACTCATTGTTTCTATGATCTTTGATTCACTGCATCTAATGATTGACCCACTGTTTCTCTGATTTCTGTCCCACTTTTTCCCCGATTATTGCCTCACAGTTTCTCTGATTATTGATCCATTGTTTTTCAGATTATTGAGACACTTTTTCCCTAACTATGGACCCAATATATCTCTGATTATTGACTCACTGTTTCTTTGATTTTGACTCGCTGCTTCTAATTATAGACAATGTGTTTCCCTGATTACTGACTCATTGATTTTATGATTATTGCCCCACTGTTTCCCTAATTGTTGTGATTATTTACTCATGGTTTCCCTGATAATCGACTCACTGTTTCTCTGAATATTCATTCCCTGTTTCTCTCATTATTGACCTGTTGTTTCTCGGATTTTCGACTCATCGTTTCTCAAATTACTGACCCACTATTTCTCTGATTATTGACTCACTGTTAACCAGATTATTGACTCACTGTTTCTCTGATTATTGACCCACTGTTTCTCTAATTTTTGTACCCGTTTTCCCCCGATTACTGCCTCACGGTTTCTCTGATTATTGATCCATTGTTTTTCAGATTATTGAGACACTTTTTCCATGACTATGGACCCAATATATCTCTGATTAGTGACTCACTGTTTCTTTGATTTTGACTCGCTACTTCTAATTATAGTCCCTGTGTTTCCCTGATTAATGACGCTTTGATTTTCTGATCATTGCCCCACTGTTTCCCTAACTGTTGAGCCACTGATTATGTGATTATTTACTCATGGTTTCCCTGATAATTCACTCACTGTTTCTCTGAATATGCATTCCCTGTTTCTCTCATTATTGACCCGTTGTTTCTCGGATTAGCGACTCATTGTTTCTCAAATTACTGACCCACTATTTCTCTGATTATTGACTCACTATTTCTCTGATTATTGACTCACTGTTAGCCTGATTATTGACTTAATGTTTCTCTGATTATTGACTCACTGTTTCTCTGAATATTCATTCCCTGTATCTCTCATTATTGACCCTCTGGTCCTCAGGTTAGTGACTCAATCTTTCTCAGATTATTGACACACTCTTTCTCTGATTATGGACTCACTGTTTCTCAGATTATTGACCCACAGTTTCTCTGATTATTGACTCACTGTTACCCTGATTACTGACTCTCTGTTGCTCTGATTATTGACACCATGTTTCTCTGAATATTGAGTCACTATTTCCCTGATTATTGACTCAATGATACTCTGGTTATTGACTCACTGTTTATCAGGTTATTGACTCACTGTTTCTCTGGATATTGTCCCGTTTTTTCTCACATTATTGACCCACTGTGGGTCAGATTATTGTCGCACTGTTTTTTTTTAATTATTGAGCCGCTGTTTCTCAGATTATTGACTCACTGTTACCCTGATTATTGACTCACTATTTCTCTGATTTTTGACTCACTGATTTTCTGATTATTCACTCATGCTTTCTCTGATTATTGACTCATTGTTTCCCTGATTATTTAGATATTCCAATTAGGGAAGGGGCAATACCTGACCTGGCATTAGGGAATGAAAGCGACCTGTTGATCGAAGTTTCTGCAGGGAAGCATTTCGGGAAAAGTGACCATAATTCAGTTGGTTTCCAAGTAATGGTGGATAAGTATAACAGGAGACCTTGGGTTAAGCTCCTTAAATGGGGTAGGGTAATTTTAACAACATAAGGAAATTCCAGTCGCCACATTACCAGTAGGATATGCTTCCATCATTAGTGACTGTCTGTCTCCCTGATTACTTTCACACATTTCCTCTGATTATTGACACACTGTTCCTCTGATTTTGATTTCACTGCTTCTAGTTATTCACCCACTGTTTCTCAGATTATTGACCCACTGTTTCTCTGATTATTGTCCCACTTTCTTGCTGCTTATTGACTCACTTTTACTCTGATTGATAACTCATTGTTTCTATGATCTTTGATTCACTGCTTCTAATGATTGACCCACTGTTTCTCTGATTTTTGTCCCACTTTTTCCCCGATTATTGCCTCACGGTTTTTCTGATTATTGATCCATTGTTTTTCAGATTATTGAGACACTTTTTCCCTAACTATGGACCCAATATATCTCTGATTATTGACTCGCTGTTTCTTTGATTTTGACTCGCTGCTTCTAATTATAGACACTGTGGTTCCCTGATTATTGACTCATTGATTTTATGATTATTGCCCCACTGTTTCCCTAATTGTTGAGCAACTGATTATGTGATTATTTACTCATAGTTTCCCTGATAATTGACTCACTGTTTCTCTGAATATGCATTCCCTGTTTCTCTCATTATTGACCCGTTGTTTCTCGGATTAGTGACTCATTGTTTCTCAAATTACTGACCCACTATTTCTCTGATTATTGACTCACTATTTCTCTGATTATTCTCACTGTTTCTCTGATTATTGACGCACTGCTTCTCTGAATATTCATTCCCTGTATCTCTCATTATTGACCCTCTGCTTCTCAGGTTAGTGACTCAATCTTTCTCAGATTATTGACACACTCTTTCTCTGATTATTGACTCACTGTTTGTCACATTATTGACCCATTATTGGTCAGATTTTTGACGCACGTTTTTTTTGATTATTGACCCGCAGTTTCTCAGATTATTGACCCACTGTTTCTCTGATTTTTGTACCTGTTTTCCCCCGATTACTCCCTCATGGTTTCTCTGATTATTGATCCATTGTTTTTCAGATTATTGAGACACATTTTCCCTGACTATGGACCCAATATATCTCTGAGTATTGACTCACTGTTTCTTTGATTTTGACTCGCTGCTTCTAATTATAGATACTGTGTTTCCCTGATTATTGACTCATTGATTTTCTGATTATTGCCCCACTGTTTCCCTAATTGTTGAGCCACTGATTATGTGATTATTTACTCATGGTTTCCCTGATAATTGACTCACTGTTTCTCTGAATATTCATTCCCTGTTTCTCTCATTATTGACCCGTTGTTTCTCGGATTTTTGACTCATTGTTTCTCAAATTACTGACCCACTATTTCTCTGATTATTGACTCACTATTTCTCTGATTATTGACTCACTGTTTCTCTGATTATTGACTCACTGTTTCTCTGATAATTGACACACTGCTTCTCTGAATATTCATTCCCTGTATCTCTCATTATTGACCCTCTTTTTCTCAGGTTAGTGATTCAATCTTTCTCAGATTATTGTCACACTCCTTCTCTGATTATGGACTCACTGTTTCTCAGATTATTGACCCACAGTTTCTCTGATTATTGACTCACTGTTTCCCTCATTATTGACAGTTTGTTTCTCTGATTATTGATGCCATGTGTCTCTGAATATTGACTCATGGTTTCCCTGATTAATGACTCAATGATTCTCTGGTTATTGAATCACTGTTTCTTGGATTATTGACTCACTGTTTATCAGATTATTGACTCACTGTTTCTCTGGTTTTTGACCCGTGTTTTTTCTCACATTTTTGACCCACTATTGGTCAGATTTTTGACGCACTGTTTTTTTGATTATTGACCCGCAGTTTCTCAGATTATTGAATCACTGTTACGCTGATTATTGACTCACTTTTTCTCTGATTTTTGACTCATCGTTTTTCTGATTATTCACTCACGCTTTCTCTGATTATTGACTCATTGTTTCCCTGTTTATGTAGATACTCCAAATGGGAAGGGGCAATACCTGACCTGGCATTATGGAATGAAACCTACCTGTTGATCGAAGTTTCTGCAGGGAAGCATTTCGGGAAGAGTGACCATTATTCAGTAGGTTTCCCGGTAATGGTGGATAAGTATAACAGGAGATCGTGGGTTAAGCTCCTAAACTGGGGTAGGGTAATTTTAGCAACATATGGAAATTTCGGTCGCCACATTATGATTAGGATATGTATCCATCATTAGTGACTCTCTGTTTCCCTGATTATTGTCACACATTTCCTCTGATTATTGACACACTATTCCTCTGATTTTGATTTCACTGCTTCTAGTTATTCACCCACTGTTTCTCAGATTATTGACCCACTGTTTCTCTGATTATTGTCCCACTTTCTCGCTGCTTATTGACTCACTTTTTCTCTGATTGATAACTCATTGTTTCTATGATCTTTGATTCACTGCTTCTAATGATTGACCCACTGTTTCTCTGATTTTTGTCCCACTTTTTCCCCGATGATTGCCTCACAGTTTATCTGCTTATTGATCCATTGTTTTTCAGATTATTGAGACACTTTTTCCCTGACTATGGACCCAATATATCTCTGATTATTGACTCACTGTTTCTTTGACTTTGACTCGCTGCTTCTAATTATAGATACTGTGTTTCCCTGATTATTGACTCATTGATTTTCTGATTATTGCCCCACTGTTTCCCTAATTGTTGAGCCACTGATTATGTGATTATTTACTCATGGTTTCCCTGATAATTGACTCACTGTTTCTCTGAATATTCATTCCCTGTTTCTCTCATTATTGACCCGTTGTTTCTCGAATTTTTGACTCATTGTTTCTCAAATTACTGACCCACTATTTCTCTGATTATTGACTCACTATTTCTCTGATTATTGACTCACTGTTTCTCTGATTATTGACTCACTGTTTCTCTGATAATTGACACACTGCTTCTCTGAATATTCATTCCCTGTATCTCTCATTATTGACCCTCTGTTTCTCAGGTTAGTGACTCACTCTTTCTCAGATTATTGACACACTCTTTCTCTGACTCACTGTTTCTCGGATTATTGACCCACAGTTTCTCATATTATTGACACACTGTTTCCCTCATTATTGACACTCTGTTTCTCTGATTATTGATGCCATGTGTCTCTGAATATTGACTCACGGTTTCCCCGTTTATGTAGATACTCCAAATGGGAAGGGGCAATAAGTGGCCTGGCATTATGGAATGAAACCTACCTGCTGATCGAAGTTTCTGCAGGGAAGCATTTCGGGAAGAGTGACCATTATTCAGTAGGTTTCCAGGTAATTTTGGATAAGTATAACAGGAGATCGTGGGTTAAGCTCTTAAACTGGGGTAGGGTAATTTTAGCAACATATGGAAATTTTTGTCGCCACATTATGATTAGGATATGTATCCATCATTAGTGACTCTCTGTTTCCCTGATTATTGTCACAATTTTCCTCTGATTATTGACATACTGTACCTCTGATTTTGATTTCACTGCTTCTAGTTATTCACCCACTGTTTCTCAGATTATTGACCCACTGTTTCTCTGATTATTGTCTCACTTTCTCGCTGCTTATTGACTCACTTTTTCTCTGATTGATAACTCATTGTTTCTATGATCTTTGATTCACTGCTTCTAATGATTGACCCACTGTTTCTCTGATTTTTGTCCCACTTTTTCCCCGATTATTGCCTCACGGTTTCTCTGCTTATTGATCCATTGTTTTTCAGATTATTGAGACACTTTTTCCCTGACTATGGACCCAATATATCTCTGATTATTGACTCACTGTTTCTTTGATTTTGACTATCTGCTTCTAATTATAGACACTGTGTTTCCCTGATTATAGACTCATTGATTTTCTGATTATTGCTCCATTGTTTCCCTAATTGTTGAGCCACTGATTAGGTGATTATTTGCTCATGGGTTCCCTGATAATTGACTCACTGTTTCTCTGAATATGCACTCCCTGTTTCTCTCATTATTGAACTGTTGTTTCTCGGATTAGCGACTCATTGTTTCTCAAATTATTGACCCACTATTTCTCTGATTATTGACTCACTGTTTCTCTGATAATTGATACACTGTTTCTCTGATAATTGACACACTGCTTCTCTGAATATTCATTCCCTGTATCTCTCATTATTGACCCTCTGTTGCTCAGGTTAGTGACTCAATCTTTCTCTGATTATTGACACACTCTTTCTCTGATTATTGTCTCACTCTTTCTTTGATTTTGACTCGCTGCTTCTAATTATGGACACTGTGTTTCCCTAATTATTGACGCATTGATATTTTGATTATTGCTCCACTGTTTCCCTAATTGTTGATCCACTGGTTATGTGATTATTTACTCATGGTTTCCCTGATAATTGACTCACTGTTTCTCTGAATATGCACTCCCTGTTTCTCTCATTATTGACCCGTTGTTTCTCGGATTAGCGACTCATTGTTTCTCAAATTATTGACCCACTATTTCTCTGATTATTGACCCACTATTTCTCTGATTATTGACTCACTGTTACCCTGATTATTGACTCACTGTTACCCTGATTATTGACTCACTGTTACCCTGATTATTGACTCACTGTTTCTCTGATTATTGACTCACTGTTTCTCTGATAATTGACACACTGCTTCTCTTAATATTCATTCTCTGTTTCTCTCATTATTGACCCTCTGTTTCTCACGTTAGTGACTCAATCTTTCTCAGATTATTGGCACACTCTTTCTCTGGTTATTGACTCACTGTTTCTCAGATTATTGACCCACAGTTTCTCTGATTATTGGTTCACTGTTACCCTGATTACTGACTCTCTGTTTCTCTGATTATTGACACCATGTGTCTCTGAGTATTGACTCACTGTTACCCTGATTATTGACTCACTGTTTCTCCGATTTTTGACTCACTGTTTTTCTGATTATTAACTGACGCTTTCTCTGATTATTGACTCATTGTTTCCCTGATTATGTTGATACTCCAATTAGGGAAGTGGCAATACCTGACCTGGCATTATGGAATGAAACCTACCTGTTGATCGAAGTTTCTGCAGGGATGCATTTCGGGAAAAGTGACCATAATTCAGTAGGTTTCCAGATAATGGTGGATAAGTATAACAGGAGACCGTGGGTTAAGCTCCTTAACTGGGGTAGGGTAATTTTAACAGCATATGGAAATTCCGGTCACTACATTACGAGTAGGATATGTATCCATCATTAGTGACTCTCTGTTTCCCTGATTATTGTCACACTTTTCCTCTGATTATTGACACACTGTTCCTCTGATTTTGATTTCACTGTTTCTAGTTATTCACCCACTGTTTCTCAGATTATTTACCCACTGTTTCTTTGATTATTGTCCCACTTTGTCGCTGCTTATTGACTCACTTTTTCTCTGATTGATAACTCATTGTTTCTATGATTTTTGATTCACTGCTTCTAATTATTGACCCACTGTTGCTGTGATTTTTGAAGCTGTTTTCCCCCGATTATTGCCTCACGGTTTCTCTGAATTTTGACCCCATGTTTCTCAGATTATTGAGACAATTTGTCCCTGACTATGGACCCACTGTTTCTCTGATAATTGACAAACTCTTTCTCTGATTTTGACTCTCTGCTTCTAATTATAGAAACACTGTGTTTCTCTGATTAGTGACCCAGTTTTTTTCTGATTATTGTTCCACTGTTTCCCTGACTATTGACCCACTGTTTCTCTGATTATTGACTCACTTTTTCTCTGATCTTTGACTCACCACCTTGAATGATAGACAAGGTGTTTCTCTGATTACTGACTCATTGATTTTCTGATTATTGCCCCACTGTTTCCATGATTGTTGACCCAATGCTTATATGATTATTTACTCATGGTTTTTCAGATTATAGACCATCTGTATCTCTGAATATTGACTCACCGTTTCTCTGATTATTGACTCACTGTTTCTCTGATTATTGACCCACTGTTTCTCTGATTACTAACACAATGTTTCTCTGATTATTGACTCACTGTTTCAGTGATTATTGACCCACTGTTCCTCTGATTATTGGCTCACCGTTACCCTGATTATTGGCACAATGTTTCTGTGAATATTCACTGCCTGTTTATCTCATTATTGACTCGCTGTTTCTCAGATTAATGACTCACTGTTTCTCTGATTATCGACCCTCTGTATCTCTGAATATTGACTCACTCTTTCTCTGATTATTGATTCACTGTTTCACTGATTATTCACCCACTGTTTCTCTGATTATTGGCTCACCGTTACCCTGATTATTGACACACTGTTTCTGTGAATATTCACTCCCTGTTTCTCTCATTATTGACCCGCAACTTCTCAGATTAGCGATTCACTGTTTGTCAGAGTAGTGACCCATCGTGTCTCTGAATATTGACTCACTGTTTCTCTGATTATTGACTCACTGTTATCCCGCTTATTGACTCACCGTTCCTCTGAATATTGATTCAATATTTCTCTGAATATTGACAGCCTGTTTCTCTGATTGTTGACGCAATGTTTTTCTGATTATTGACTCACTGTTTCTCATATTATTGACTCAATGTTTATCAGATTATTGATGCACTGTATCTTTGATTATTGACCCACCGTTTCCCAGATTATTGACCAACTTTTTATCAGATTATTGACGCACTGTTTCTCTGATTATTGACGCGCTGTTTCTCTGATTATTGCTCCGCTGTTCCTCAGATTATTGACTCACTGTTACCCTGATTATTGACACACAGTTTCACTGATTTTTGAATCACTCTTTTTCTGATTATGTAGATACTCCAGCTGGGGAAGAGGCAATACTGGACCTAGCATTATGGAATGAACCCGAGCTGTTGATCAAAGTTTCAGAAGGGAAGCATTTCGGGAAAAGTAACCATAATTCAGTAGGTTTCCAGGTAATGTTGGCTAAGTATAACAGGAGACCTTTGTTTAAGCTCCTTAACTGCAGAAGGTTAATTTTAACAATATTAGAAAATTGCAGTCGCCACATTACCAGTTGGATATGTTTCCCTGATGGCTGACTCTCTGTTTCCCTGATTATTGACACAATTTTTCTCTGATTATTGTCCCTTTTTCTCGCTGCTTATTGACTCACTTTTACTCTGATTGATAACTCATTGTTTCTATGATCTTTGATTCACTGCTTCTAATGATTGACCCACTGTTTTTCTGATTTTTGTCCCAGTTTTTCCCCGATTATTGCCTCACGGTTTCTCTGATTAATGGACCATTGTTTTTCAGATTATTGAGACACTGTTTCCCTGACTATGGACCCTCTATTTCTCTGATTATTGACTCACTGTTTCTTTGATTTTGACTCGCTGCTTCTAATTATAGACTCTGTGTTTCCTTGATTATTGACTCATTGATTTTCTAATTATTGCCCTAATGTTTCCCTAATTGTTGAGCCACTGATTATGTGATTATTAACTCATGGTTTCCCTGATAATTGACTCACTGTTTCTCTGAATATGCATTCCCTGTTTCTCTCATTATTGACCCGTTGTTTCTCGGATTAGCGACTCATTGTTTCTCAAATTACTGACCCACTATTTCTCTGATTATTGACTCACTATTTCTCTGATTATTGACTCACTGTTACCCTGATTATTGACTCACTGTTTCTCTGATAATTGACTCACTGTTTCTCTGATAATTGACACACTGTTAGCCTGATTATGACTCACTGTTACCCTGATTATTGACTCACTGTTTCTCTGATTATTGACTCATTGGTTCTCTGATAATTGACACACTGTTACATCTGAATATTCATTCCCTGTTTCTCTCATTATTGACGCTCTGTTTCTCAGATTAGTGACTCAATCTTTCTCAGATTATTGACACACTCTTTCTCTGATTATTGACTCACTGTTTCTCTGATTATTGACCTCCAGTTTCTCTGATTTTTGGCTCACTGTTCCCCTGATTATTGACTCTCTGTTTCCCTGATTATTGACGCCATGTTTCTCTGAATATTGACTCACTGTTTCCCTGATTATTGACTCAATGATTCTCTGGTTATTGAATCACTGTTTCTCGGATAATTGACTGACTGTTTATCAGATTATTGATTCACTGTTTCTCTGGTTATTGACCCGTTCTTTCTCACATTATTGACCCACTGTTGGTCAGATTATTGATGCACTGTTTCTTTGATTATTGACCCACAGTTTCTCTGATTACTGACACAATGTTTCTCTGAATATTCACTCCCTACTTATCTCATTATTGACCCGCTGTTTCTCAGATCAGCGATTGACTGTGTTTCAGATTATTAACCCACTTCTTCTCTGATTATTGACTCACCTTTTCTCTAATTGGTGAGTCATGGTTAACCTGATTATTGACTCACTGTTTCTCTGATTATTGACTCACTGTTTCTCTGATTATTGACTCACTGTTTCCCTGATTTTGACTCACTGCTTCTAATTATAGAAACACTGTTTCCCTGATTAGTGACCCAGTTTTCCTCAGATTATTGTTCCACTCTTTCCCTGACTATTGACCCACTGTTTCTCTGATTATTGAATTACTGCTACCCTCATTATTGACTCACTGTTTCCCTGATTATTGACTCACATTTTCTCTGATTTTTGACTCACTGTTTTTCTGATTATTCACTCATGCTTTCTTGGATTATTGACGCATTGTTTCCCTGATTATGTAGATATTCCAATTAGGGAATGGGCAATACCTGACCTGGCATTATGGAATGAAACCGACCTGTTGATCGAAGTTTCTGCAGGGAATAATTTTGGAAAAAGTGACCATAATTCAGTTGGTTTCCAAGTAAGGGGGGTTAGTATAACAGGAGACCGTGAGTTAAGCTCCTTAACTGGGGTAGGGTAATTTTAACAACATATGGAAATTCCGGTCACCATATTACCAGTAGGATATGCTTCCATCATTAGTGACTCTCTGTTTCCCTGATTACTGTCACCCTTTTTTCTATGATTATTGACACACTGTTCCTCTGATTTTGATTTCACTGCTTCTAGTTATTCACGCAATGTTTCTCAGATTATTGACCCACTGTTTCTCTGATTATTGTCCCACTTTCTCGCTGTTTATTGACTCACTTTGCTCTGATTGATAACTCATTGTTTCTATGATCTTTGATTCACTGCTTCTAATGATTGATCCACTGTTTCTCTGATTTTTGTCCCACTTTTTCCCCGATTATTGCCTCACGGTTTCTCTGCTTATTGACCCATTGTTTTCCAGATTATTGAGACACTTTTTCCCTGACTATGGACCCAATATATCTCTGATTATTGACTCACTGTTTCTTTGATTTTGACTCACTGCTTCTAATTATAGACACTATGTTTCCATGATTATTGACTCATTGATTTTTTGATTATTGCCCAACTGTTTCCCTAATTGTTGAGCCACTGATTATGTGATTATTTACTCATGGTTTCCCTGATAATTGACTCACTGTTTGTCTGAATATGCATTCCCTGTTTCTCTCATTATTGACCCGTTGTTTCACGGATTAACGATTCATTGTTTCTCTGATTACTGATCCACTATTTATCTGATTATTGACTCACTATTTCTCTGCTTATTGACTCACTGTTTCTCTGATTATTGACTCACTGTTTCTCTGATAATTGACACACTGCATCTCTGAATATTCATTCCCTGTATCTCATTATTGTCCCACTTTCTCGATGCTGTTTGACTCACTTTTTCTCTGTTTGATTACACTCTGTTGCTATGATATGTGATTCATTGCTTCTTTTTATTAACCCAGTGTTTCTCTGATTTTTGAACCAGTTTTTCACCAATCATTGCCTCACCGTTTCTCTGATTATTGACTCACTGTTACCCTAATTATTGACTCACTGTTTCTCTGATTATTGACCCACTGTTTCTCTGATTATTGACTCACTATTTCTCTGATTATTAACTCATTGTTACCCTGATTAATGACTCACTATTTCCCAGATTATTGACCCAAATTTTCTCTGATTATTGTCCCACTTTCTCGCTGCTGATTGACTCACCTTTTCTCTGTTTGATAACACTCTGTTGCTATGATATTTGAATCATTGCTTCTAATTATTAACCCAGTGTTTCTCTGATTTTCGACCCAATCATTGCCTCACTCTTTCTCTGATTATTGACTCACTGTTTCTCAGATTATTGACCCACAGTTTCTCTGATAATTGACTCACTGTTTCCTTGATTATTGACTCAATGATTCTCTGGTTATTGAAAGACTGTTTCTCGGATTATTGACTGACTGTTTATCAGATCATTGACTCACTGTTTCCGTGGTTATTGACCCATTTCTTTCTCTCATTATTGACCACTGTTGGTCATATCATTGACGCACTGTTTCTTTGATTATTGACAGACAGTTTCTCTGATTATTGACACAATGTTTCTCAGAATGTTCACTCCATACTTATCTCATTATTGACCCGCTGTTTCTCAGATTAGTGACTGACTGTTTTTTCTGATTATTGACCCATTGTGTCTCTGATTATTGACTCACTGTTTCGCTGATTATTGACTCACTGTTTCTCTGATTTTGACTCGCTGCTTCTAATTATAGAAACACTGTTTCTCTGATAAGTGACCCAGTTTTCCTCTGATTATTGTTCCACTCTTTCCATGACTATTGACCCACTGTTTCTCTGATTATTGAGTCACTCTTTCACTGATTTTTGATTCACTGTTTTTCTGATTATGTAGATACTCCAGCTGGGGAAGGGGCAATACTGGACCTGGCATTATGGAATGAATCCTAGCTGTTGATCGAAGTTTCAGTAGGGAAGCATTTCGGGAAGTGTAACCATAATTCAGTAGGTTTCCAGGTAATGTTGGCTAAGTATAACAGGAGACCTTTGGTTAAGCTCCTTAACTGCGGAAGGTTAATTTTAACAATATTAGGAAATTCCAGTCGCCACGTTACCAGTTGGGTATGTTTCCCTGATTACTGACTCTGTTTCCCTGATTATTGACACAATTTTTCTCTGATTATTGACACACTGTTCCTCTGATTTTGATTTCACTGCTTCTAGTTATTGACTCACTGTTTCTCTGATTATCGTCCACTTTCTCGCTGCTTAATTTTTCTGATTATTGTTCCACTGTTTTCCTGACTATTAACCCACTGTTTCTCGAATTATTAACTCACTGTTTCTCTGATCTTTGACTTGCTGCTCCTACTTATAGACACATTGATTGCATTATTGACTCATTGATTTTCTCATTATTGCCCCACTGTTATGCTGATTATTGACCTGCTGTTTCTCCGATTATTGAACAATTGATTCTCTGAATATTCACTCACTGTTTCCCTGATTATTGACCCAATCTTTCTCTGAATATGGAACAACTGTTTCCCTGATTATTCACGCACTGATTCTCTGATTATTTACTGACGCTTTCACTGATTTTTAAATCGCTGTTCCCCTGATTATTGACTCACTGGTTCCCTGATTATTGACTAACCGTTTCCCTGATTATTCACGCACTGTTTATGTGATAATTTACTCATTGTTTCTCTCATACTTTACCCACAGTTTCTCTGAATATTCATTCCCTGTTTCTCTCATTATTGATCCTTTGTTTCTCAGATTATCGACTCAGTGTTTCTCAGATTATTGTCCCACTGTGTCTCTGATTATTGATGCACTGTTGCTCAGATTTTGATTTCACTGCTTCTAGTTATTGACCCTGTGTTTCTCTGATTATTGAGCCACTTTCTAGCTGATTATTGACTCACTTTTTCGCTGATTGATAACTCGCTGTTTCTACGATCTTAGACTCACTGCTTCTGATTATTGACCCACAGTTTCTCTGATTTTTGACCCAGTTTTTCCACGATTATTCCCTCGCGGTTTCTCTGATTATTGAACCACACTTTTTCAACTTATTGAGACACTCTTTCCCTGACTATGGACCCACTGTTTCTCTGATAATTGACTCCCTGTTTCCCAGATTATTGACACAAATTTTCTCTGATTATTGTCCCACTATCTCGCTGCTGATTGACTCACTTTTTCTCTGATTCATAACACCATGTTTCTATAATATTTGATTCATTGCTTCTAATTATTAACCCAGTGTTTCTCTGATTTTTCACCCAGTTTTTCCCCAATCATTGCCTCGCCATTTCTCTGATTATTGACCCACTGTTTCTCTGATTATTGACACACTACATCTCTGATTATTAACTCACTGTTACCCGGATTCTTGACTCACTGTTTCTTTGATTATTGACACATAGTTTCTCAGAATATTCACTCCCTACTTATCCCATTATTGACCCGCCATTTCTCAGATTAGTGACTGACTGTTTTTCAGATTATTGACCCATTGTGTCTCTGATTATTGACTTACCGTTTAGCTAATTGGTGACTCATGTTTAACCTGATTATTGACCCACTGTTTCTCTGATTATTGACTCACTGTTTCGCTGATTATTGACTCACTGTTTCTCTGATTTTGACTCGCTGCTTCTAATTATAGAAACACTGTTTCTCTGATTAGTGACCCAGTTTTCCTCTGATTATTGTTCCACTCTTTCCATGACTATTGACCCACTGTTTCTCTGATTATTGACTCACTGTTTCACTGATTTTTGAATCACTGTTTTTCTGATTATGTAGATACTCCAGCTGGGGAAGGGGCAATACTGGACCTGGCATTATGGAATGAACCCGAGCTGTTGATATAAGTTTCAGTCGGGAAGCATTTCGGGAAAAGTAACCATAATTCAGTAGGTCTCCAGATAATGTTGGCTAAGTATAACAGAGATCTTTGGTTAAGCTCCTTAACTGCGGAAGGTTAATTTTAACAATATTAAGAAATTCCAGTCGCCACGTTACCACGTTTGGTATGTTTCCCTCATTACTGACTCTCTGTTTCCCTGATTATTGACACAATTTTTCTCTGATTATTTACGCAATGTTCCTCTGATTTTGATTTCACTGCTTCCAGTTATTGAATCACTGTTTCTCTGATTATCGTCCACTTTCTCGCTGCTTCATTTCTCTGATTATTGTTCCACTGTTTTCCTGAATATTAACCCACTGTTTCTCTAATTATTGACTCACTGTTTCTCTGATCTTTGACTTGCTGCTCCTACGTATAGAAACAGTGATTGCGTTATTGACTCATTGATTTTCTCATTATTGCCCCACTGTTTTGCTGATTATTGACCTACTGTTTCTCCGATTATTGACCAATTGATTCTCTCAATATTCACTCACTGTTTCCCTGATTATTGACCCAATCTTTCTCTGAATATTGACCAACTGTTTCCCTGATTATTCATGCACTGATTCTCTGATTATTTACTGACACTTTCTCTGAATTTTAAATTGCTGTTCCCCTGATTTTTGACTCACTGGTTCCCTGATTATTGACTAACCGTTTCCCTGATTATTGACCCACTGTTTATGTGATAATTTACTCATTGTTTCTCTCATACTTTACCCACAGTTTCTCTGAAAAATCACTCCCTGTTTCTCTCATTATTGATCCTTTGTTTCTCAGATTATCGACTCACTGTTTCTCTGATAATTGACACACAGCTTCTCTGAATATTCATTCCTGTATCTCTCATTATTGTCCCACTTTCTCGATGCTGTTTGATTCACTTTTTCTCTGTTTGATTACACTCTGTTGCTATGGTATGTGATTCATTGCTTCTTTTTATTAACCCAGTGTTTTTCTGATTTTTGACCCAGTTTTTCCCCAATCATTGCCTCACCGTTTCTCTGATTATTGACTCACTATTTCTCTGATTATTAACTCATTGTTACCCTGATTATTGACCCTCTGTTTCCCAGATTATTGACCCAAATTTTCTCTGATTATTGTCCCACTTTCTCGCTGCTGATTGACTCACCTTTTCTCTGTTTGATAACACTCTGTTGCTATGATATTTGATTCATTGCTTCTAATTATTAACCTAGCGTTTCTCTGATTTTCGACCCAGTTTTTCCCCAATCATTGCCTCACTCTTTCTCTGATTATTGACTCACTGTTTCTCAGATTATTGACCCACAGTTTCTCTGATAATTGACTCACTGTTTCCCTGATTATTGACTCAATGATTCTCTGGTTATTGAAAGACTGTTTCTCGGATTATTGACTGACTGTTTATCAGATCATTGACTCACTGTTTCCGTGGTTACTGACCCATTTTTTTCTCTCATTATTGACCACTGTTGGTCATATTATTGACGCGCTGTTTCTTTGATTATTGACAGACAGTTTCCCTGATTATTGACACAATGTTTCTCAGAATGTTCACTCCATACTTATCTCATTATTGACCCGCTGTTTCTCAGATTAGCGACTGGCTGTTTTTTCTGATTATTGACCCATTGTGTCTCTGATTATTGACTCACTGTTTCTCTGATTATTGACTCACTGTTCCTCTGATTTTGATTTCACTGCTTCTAGTTATTGACTCACTGTTTCTCTGATTATCATCCACTTTCTCGCTGCTTAATTTCTCTGATTATTGCTCCACTATTTTCCTGACTATTAACCCACTGTGTCTCTAATTATTAACTCACTGTTTCTCTGATCTTTGACTTGCTGCTCCTACTCATAGACAAAGTTATTGCATTATTTACTCACTGATTTTCTCATTATTGCCCCATTGTTTTGCTGATTATTGACCCACTGTTTCTCCGATTATTGACCAATTGATTCTCTGAATATTCACTCACTGTTTCCCTGATTATTGACCCAATCTTTCTCTGAATATGGAACAACTGTTTCCCTAATTATTCACGCACTGATTCTCTGATTATTTACTGACGCTTTCTCTGATTTTTAAATCGCTGTTCCCCTGATTATTGACTCACTGGTTCCCTGATTATTGACTAACCGTTTCCCTGATTATTGACCCACTGATTATGTGATAATTTACTCATTGTTTCTCTCATACTTAACCCACAGTTTCTCTGAATATTCATTCCCTGTTTCTCTCATTATTGATCCTTTGTTTCTCAGATTATCGACACACTGTTTCTCAGATTATTGACCCACTGTGTCTCTGATTATTGATGCATTGTTGCTCTGATTTTGATTTCACTGCTTCTAGTTATTGACCCTGTGTTTCTCTGATTATTGAGCCAATTTCTAGCTGCTTATTGACTCACTTTTTCTCTGAATGATATCTCGCTGTTTCTACGATCTTAGACTCACTGCTTCTGATTATTGACCCACTGTTTCTCTGATTTTTGACCCAGTTTTTCCACGATTATTGCCTCGCAGTTTCTCTGATTATTGAACCACTCTTTTTCAGATTATTGAGACACTCTTTCCCTGACTATGGACCCACTGTTTCTCTGATAATTGACTCACTGTTTCCCAGATTATTGACACAAATTTTCTCTGATTATTGTCCCACTTTCTCGCTGCTGATTGACTCACTTTTTCTCTGATTCATAACACCCTGTTTCTATGATTTTTGTTTCATTGCTTCTAATTATTAACCCAGTGTTTCTCTGATTTTTGACCCAGTTTTTCCCCAATCATTGCCTCGCCGTTTCTCTGATTATTGACTCACAGTTACCCTGATTATTGACTCACTGTTTCTCTGATTTTTGACCCATTGTTTCTCTGATTATTGACTCACTATTTCTCTGATTATTATCTCACTGTTACCCTGATTCTTGACTCACTGTTTCTTTGATTATTGACTCACAGTTTCTCAGAATATTCACTCCCTACTTATGTCATTATTGACCCGCTGTTTATCAGATTAGCGACTGACTGTTTTTCAGATTATTGACCCATTGTGTCTCTGATTATTGACTCTCCGTTTAGCTAATTGGTGACTCATGTTTAACCTGATTATTGACCCACTGTTTCTCTGATTATTGACTCACTGTTTCGCTGATTATTGACTCACTGTTTCTCTTATTTTTACTCGCTGCTTCTAATTATAGAAACACTGTTTCTCTGATTAGTGACCCAGTTTTTCTCTGATTATTGTTCCACTCTTTCCATGACTATTGACCCACTGTTTCTCTGATTATTGACTCACTTTTTCACTGATTTTTGAATCACTCTTTTTCTGATTATGTAGATACTCCAGCTGGGGAAGGGGCAATACTGGACCTGGCATTATGGAATGAACCCGAGCTGTTGATCGAAGTTTCAGTAGGGAAGCATTTCGGGAAAAGTAACCATAATTCAGTAGGTTTCCAGGTAATGTTGGCTAAGTATAACAGGAGACCTTTGGTTAAGCTCCTTAACTGCGGAAGGTTAATTTTAACAATATTAGGAAATTCTAGTCGCTACGTTACCAGTTGGGTATGTTTCCCTGATTACTGACTCTGTTTCCCTGATTATTGACACAATTTTTCTCTGATTATTGACGCACTGTTCCTCTGATTTTGATTTCACTGCTTCTAGTTATTGACTCACTGTTTCTCTGATTATCGTCCACTTTCTCGCTGCTTAATTTCTCTGATTATTGTTCCACTGTTTTCCTGACTATTAACCCACTGTTTCTCGAATTATTAACTCACTGTTTCTCTGATCTTTGACTTGCTGCTCCTACTTATAGACACATTGATTGCATTATTGACTCATTGATTTTCTCATTATTGCCCCACTGTTATGTTGATTATTGACGTACTGTTTCTCCGATTATTGACCAATTGATTCTCTGAATATTCACTCACTGTTTCCCTGATTATTGACCCAATCTTTCTCTGAATATGGAACAACTGTTTCCCTGATTATTCACGCACTGATTCTCTGATTATTTACTGACGCTTTCTCTGATTTTTAAATCGCTGTTCCCCTGATTATTGACTCACTGGTTCCCTGATTATTGACTAACCGTTTCCCTGATTATTCATGCACTGTTTATGTGATAATTTACTCATTGTTTCTCTCATACTTTACCCACAATTTCTCTGAATATTCATTCCCTGTTTCTCTCATTATTGATCCATTGTTTCTCAGATTATCGACTCATTGTTTCTCAGATTATTGACCCTCTGTGTCTCTGATTATTGATGCACTGTTGCTCTGATTTTGATTTCACAGCTTCTAGTTAATGACCCTGTGTTTCTCTGATTATTGAGCCACTTTCTAGCTGATTATTGACTCACTTTTTCTCTGATTGATAACTCGCTGTTTCTACGATCTTAGACTCACTGTTTCTAATTATTGACCCACAGTTTCTCTGATTTTTGACCCAGTTTTTCCACGATTAGTGCCTCGCGGTTTCTCTGATTTTTGAACCACACTTTTTCAAATTATTGAGTAACTCTTTCCCTGACTATGGATCCACTGTTTCTCTGATAATTGACTCCCTGTTTCCCAGATTATTGAACCAAACTTTCTCTGATTATTGTCCCACTATCTCGCTGCTGACTGACTCACTTTTTCTCTGATTTATAACACCATGTTTCTATGATATTTGATTCATTGCTTCTAATTATTAAACCAGTGTTTCTCTGATTTTTCACCCAGTTTTTCCCCAATCATTGCCTCACCATTTCTCTGATTATTGACTCACGGTTTCTCTGATTATTGACCCACTGTTTCTCTGATTATTGACACACTACTTCTCTGATTATTAACTCACTGTTACCCGGATTCTTGACTCACTGTTTCTTTGATTATTGACACGCAGTTTCTCAGAATATTCACTCCCTACTTATCCCATTATTGACCCGCTGTATCTCAGATTAGTGACTGACTGTTTTTCAGATTATTGACCCATTGTGTCTCTGATTATTGACTCACAGTTTAGCTAATTGGTGACTCATGTTTAACCTGATTATTGACCCACTGTTTCTCTGATTATTGACTCACTGTTTCGCTGATTATTGACTCACTGTTTCTCTGATTTTGACTCGCTGCTTCTAATTATAGAAACACTGTTTCTCTGATTAGTGACCCAGTTTTTCTCTGATTATTGTTCCACTCTTTCCATGACTATTGACCCACTGTTTCTCTGATTATTGACTCACTTTTCGACTGATTTTTGATTCACCGTTTTTCTGATTATGTAGATACTCCAGCTGGGGAAGGGGCAATACTGGACCTGGCATTATGGAATGAACCCGAGCTGTTGATATAAGTTTCAGTCGGGAAGCATTTCGGGAAAAGTAACCATAATTCAGTAGGTTTCCAGGTAATGTTGGCTAAGCATAACAGGAGACCTTTGGTTAAGCTCCTTAACTGCGGAAGGTTAATTTTAACAATATTAGGGAATTCCAGTCGCCACGTTACCAGTTGGGTATGTTTCCCTGATTACTGAGGCTGTTTCCCTGATTATTGACACAATTTTTCTCTGATTATTGACACACTGTTCCTCTGATTTTGATTTCACTGCTTCTAGTTATTGTCTCACTGTTTCTCTGATTATCGTCCACTTTCTCGCTGCTTAATTTTTCTGATTATTCTTCCACTTTTTTCCTGAATATTAACCCACTGTTTCTCGAATTATTAACTCACTGTTTCTCTGATCTTTGACTTGCTGCTCCTACATATAGACACATTGATTGCATTATTGACTCATTGATTTTCTCATTATTGCCCCACTGTTATGGTGATTATTGACCTGTTGTTTCTCCGATTATTGACCAATTGATTCTCTGAATATTCATTCACTGTTTCCCTGATTTTTGACCCAATCTTTCTCTGAATATGGAACAACTGTTTCCCTGATTATTCACGCACTGATTCTCTGATTATTTACTGACGCTTTCTCTGATTTTTAAATCGCTGTTCCCCTGATTATTTACTCACTGGTTCCCTGATTATTGACTAATCGTTTCCCTGATTATTCACCCACTGTTTATGTGATAATTTACTCATTGTTTCTCTCATACTTTACCCACAGTTTCTCTGAATATTCATTCCCTGTTTCTCTCATTATTGATCCTTTGTTTCTCAGATTATCGACTCACTGTTTCTCAGATTATTGACCCGTTGTGTCTCTGATTATTGATGCACTGTTGCTCTGATTTTGATTTCACTGCTTCTAGTTATTGACAATTGTTTCTCTGATTATTGTGCCACTTTCTAGCTGCTTATTGACTCACTTTTTCTCTGATTGATAACTCGCTGTTTCTACGATCTTTGATTCACTGCTTCTAATTATTGACCCACAGTTTCTCTGATTTTTGACACAGTTTTTCCACGATTATTGCCTCGCGGTTTCTCTGATTATTGAACCACTCTTTTTCAGATTATTGACACACTCTTTCCATGACTTTGGTCCCACTGTTTCTCTGATAATTGACTCCCTGTTTCCCAGATTATTGACACAAATTTTCTCTGATTATTGTCCCACTGTCTAGCAGCTGATTGACTCACTTTTTCTCTGATTCATAACAACCTGTTTCTATGATATTTGATACATTGCTTCTAATTATTAACCCAGTGTTTCTCTGATTTTTGACCCAGTATTACCCCAATCATTGCCTCACCGCTTCTCTGAATATTGTCTCACGGTTACCCTTTTTATTGAATCACTGTTTCTCTGATTATTGACCCACTGTTTCTCTGATTATTGACTCAATATTTCTCTGATTATTAACTCACTGTTACCCTGATTCTAAACTCACTGTTTCTTTGATTATTGACACACAGTTTCTCAGAATATTCACTCCCTACTTATTTCATTATTGACCCGCTGTTTATCAGATTAGTGACTGACTGTTTTTCAGATTATTGACCCATTGTGTCTCTGATTATTGACTCACTGTTTAGCTAATTGTTGACTCATGTTTAACCTGATTATTGACCCACTGTTTCTCTGATTATTGACTCACTGTTTCGCTGATTATTGACTCACTGTTTCTCTGATTTTGACACGCTGCTTCTAATTATAGAAACACTGTTTCTCTGATTAGTGACCCAGTTTTCCTCTGATTATTGTTCCACTCTTTCCATGACTATTGACCCACTGTTTCTCTGATTATTGACTCACTTTTTCACTGATTTTTGATTCACTGTTTTTCAGATTATGTAGATACTCCAGCTGGGGAAGGGGCAATACTGGACCTGGCATTATGGAATGAATCCGAGCTGTTGATCGAAGTTTCAGTAGGGAAGCATTTCGGGAAAAGTAACCATAATTTAGTAGGTTTCCAGGTAGTGTTGGCTAAGTATAACAGGAGACCTTTGGTTAAGCTCCTTAACTGCGGAAGGTTAATTTTAACAATATTAGGAAATTCCAGTCGCCACGTTACCAGTTGGGTATGTTTCCCTGATTACTGACTCTGTTTCTCTGATTATTGACACAATTTTTCTCTGATTATTGACACACTGTTCCTCTGATTTTGATTTCACTGCTTCTAGTTATTGACTCACTGTTTCTCTGATTATCGTCCACTTTCTCGCTGCTTAATTTTTCTGATTATTGTTCCACTGTTTTCCTGACTATTAACCCACTGTTTCTCGAATTATTAACTCACTGTTTCTCTGATCTTTGACTTGCTGCTCCTACTTATAGACACATTGATTGCATTATTAACTCATTAATTTTCTCATTATTGCCCCACTGTTATGCTGATTATTGACCTACCGTTTCTCCGATTATTGACCAATTGATTCTCTGAATATTCACTCACTGTTTCCCTGATTATTGACCCAATCTTTCTCTGAATATGGAACAACTGTTTCCCTGATTATTCACGCACTGATTCTCTGATTATTTACTGACGCTTTCAATGATTTTTAAATCGCTGTTCCCCTGATTATTGACTCACTGGTTCTCTGATTATTGACTAACCGTTTCCCAGATTATTCACCCAATGTTTATGTAATAATTTACTCATTGTTTCTCTCATACTTTACCCACAGTTTCCCTGAATATTCAATCCCTGTTTCTCTCATTATTGATCCTTTGTTTCTCAGATTATCGACTCAGTGTTTCTCAGATTATTGACCCACTGTGTCTCTGATTATTGATGCACTGTTGCTCTGATTTTGATTTCACTGCTTCTAGTTATTGGCTCACTGTTTCTCTGATTATCGTCCACTTTCTCACTGCTTAATTTCTCTGATTATTGTTCCACTGTTTTCCTGACTATTAACCCACTGTTTCTCTAATTATTGACTCACTTTTTCTCTGATCTTTGACTTGCTTCTCCTACTTATAGACACATTGATTGCATTATTTACTCATTGCTTTTCTCATTGTTGCCCCACTGTTTCGTTGATTATTGACCTACTGTTTCTCCGATTATTGACCAATTGATTCTCTCAATATTCACTCACTGTTTCCCTGATTATTGACCCAAGCTTTCTCTGAATATTGACCAGCTGTTTCCCTGATTATTCACGCACTGATTCTCTGATTATTTACTGACGCTTTCTCTGAATTTTAAATCGCTCTTCCCCTGACTCTTGACTCACTGGTTCCCTGATTATTGACTAACCGTTTCCCTGATTATTGACCCACTGTTTATGTAATAATTTACTCATTGTTTCTCTCATACTTCACCCACAGTTTCTCTGAATAATCACTCCTGTTTCCCTCATTATTGATCCTTTGTTTCTCAGATTATCGACTCAGTGTTTCTCACATTATTGACCCGTTGTGTCTCTGATTATTGATGCACTGTTGTTCTGATTTTGATTTCACTGCTTCTAGTTATTGACAACTGTTTCTCTGATTATTGTGCCACTTTCTAGCTGCTTATTGACTCACTTTTTCTCTGATTGATAACTTGCTGTTTCTACGATCTTTGACTCACTGCTTCTAATTATTGACCCACTGTTTGTCTGTTTTTTGACTCAATTTTTCCACGATTATTGCCTCACGGTTTCTCTGATTATTGAACCACTCTTTTTCAGATTATTGAGACACTCTTTGCCTGACTATGGACCCACTGTTTCTGTCATAATTGAATCACTGTTTCCCAGATTATTGACCCAAATTTTCTCTAAATATTGTCCCACTTTCTCGCTGCTGATTGACTCACTTTTTCTCTGATTCATAACACCCTGTTTCTATGATATTTGATTCATTGCTTCTAATTATTAACCCAGTGTTTCTCTGATTTTTGAGCCAGTTTTTCCCCATGCATTGCCTCACTGTTTCTCTGATTATTGTCTCACGGTTACCCTGATTATTGAATCACTGTTTCTCTGATTATTGACCCACTTTATCTCTGATTATTGACTCAATATTTCTCTGATTATTAACTCACTGTTACCCTGATTCTTAACTCACTGTTTCTTTGATTATTGACACACAGTTTCTCAGAATATTCACTCCCTACTTATCTCATTTTTGACCAGCTGTTTCTCAGATTAGTGACTGACTGTTTTTCAGATTATTGACCCATTGTGTCTCTGATTAATGACTCACCGTTTAGCTAATTGGTGACTCATGTTTAACCTGATTATTGACCCACTGTTTCTCTGATTATTGACGCACTGTTTCACTGATTATTGACTCACTGTTTCTCTGATTATTGTGCCACTTTCTAGCTGCTTATTGACTCACTTTTTCTCTGATTGATAACTTGCTGTTTCTACGATCTTTGACTCACTGCATCTAATTATTGACCCACTGTTTCTCTGATTTTTGACCCAGTTTTTCCACGATTATTGCCTCGCGGTTTCTCTGATTATTGAACCACTCTTTTTCAGATTATTGAGACACTCTTTCCCTGACTATGGACCCACTGTTTCTCTGATAATTGACTCCCTGTTTCCCAGATTATTGACACAAATTTGCTCTGATTATTGTCCCACTTTCTCGCTGCTGATTGACTCACTTTTTTTCTTATTCATGACACACTGTTTCTACGATTTTTGATTCATTGCTTCTAATTATTAACCCAGTGTTTCTCTGATTTTTGACCCAGTTTTTCCCCAATCATTGCCTCGCCATTTCTCTGATTATTGACTGACGGTTACCGTGATTATTGACTCACTGTTTCTCTGATTATTGACCCACTGTTTCTCTGATTATTGACGCACTACTTCTCTGATTATTAACTCACTGTTACCCGGATTCTTGACTCACTGTTTCTTTGATTATTAACACACAGTTTCTCAGAATATTCACTCCCTACTTATCTCATTATTGACCCGCTGTTTCTCAGATTAGTGACTGACTGTTTTTCAGATTATTGACCCATTGTGTCTCTGATTATTGACTTACCGTTTAGCTAATTGGTGACTCATGTTTAACCTGATTATTGACCCACTGTTTCTCTGATTATTGACTCACTGTTTCGCTGATTATTGACTCACTGTTTCTCTGATTTTGACAAGCTGCTTCTAATTATAGAAACACTGTTTCTCTGATTAGGGACCCAGTTTTCCTCTGATTATTGTTCCACTCTTTCCATGACTATTGACCCACTGTTTCTCTGATTATTGACTCACTTTTTCACTGATTTTTGAATCACTGTTTTTCTGATTATGTAGATACTCCAGCTGGGGAAGGGGCAATACTGGACCTGGCATGATGGAATGAACCCGAGCTGTTGATCGAAGTTTCAGTAGGGAAGCATTTCGGGAAAAGTAACCATAATTCAGTAGGTTTCCAGGTAATGTTGGCTAAGTATAACAGGAGACATTTGGTTAAGCTCCTTAACTGCGGAAGGTTAATTTTAACAATATTCGGAAATTCCAGTCACCACGTTACCAGTTGGGTATTTTTCCCTGATTACTGATTCTTTGTATCCCTGATTATTGACACAATTTTTCTCTGATTATTGACGCACTGTTCCTCTGATTTTGATTTCACTGCTTCTAGTTATTGACTCACTGTTTCTCTGATTATCGTCCACTTTCTCGCTGCTTAATTTCTCTGATTATTGTTCCACTGTTTTCCTGACTATTAACCCACTGTTTCTCTAATTATTGACTCACTGTTTCTCTGATCTTTGACTTGCTGCTCCTACTTATAGACACAGTAATTGCATTATTGACTCATTGATTTTCTCATTATTGCCCCACTGTTTTGCTGATTTTTGACCTACTGTTTCTCAGATTATTGACCAAATGATACTCTGAATATTCACTCACTGTTTCCCTGATTATTGACCCAATCTTTCTCTGAATATTGACCACTGTTTCCCTGATTATTCACGCACTGATTCTCTGATTATTTACTGACGCTTTCTCTGATTTTTAAATCGCTGTTCCCCTGACTATTGACTCACTGGTTCCCTGATTATTGACTAACCGTTTCCCTGATTATTGACCCACTGTTTATGTGATAATTTACTGATTGTTTCACTCAAACTTTACCCACAGTTTCTCTGAATAATCACTCCCTGTTTCTCTCATTATTGATCCTTTGTTTCTCAGATTATCGACACACTGTTTCTCAGATTATTGACCCACTGTGTCTCTGATTATTGATGCAAATTTGCTCTGATTTTGATTTCACTGCTTCTAGTTATTGACCCTGTGTTTCTCTGATTATTGTGCCACTTTCTAGCTGCATATTGACTCACTTTTTCTCTGACTGATAACTCGCTGTTTCTACGATCTTAGACATTCTGCTTCTAATTATTGACCCACTGTTTCTCTGATTTTTGACTCAGTTTTTCCACGATTATTGCCTCGCGGTTTCTCTGATTATTGACCCGTTGTGTCTCTGATTATTGATGCACTGTTGTTCTGATTTTGATTTCACTGCTTCTATTTATTGACAAGTGTTTCTCTGATTATTGTGCCACTTTCTAGCTGCTTATTGACTCACTTTTTCTCTGACTGATAACTTGCTGTTTCTACGATCTTTGACTCACTGCTTCTAATTATTGACCCACTGTTTGTCTGTTTTTTGACTCAGTTTTTCCACGATTATTGCCTCGCGGTTTTTCTGATTATTGAACCACTCTTTTTCAGATTATTGAGACACTCTTTCCCTGACTATGGACCCACTTTCTCTGATAATTGAATCACTGTTTCCCAGATTATTGACCCAAATTTTCTCTAAATATTGTCCCACTTTCTCGCTGCTGATTGACTCACTTTTTCTCTGATTCATAACACCCTGTTTCTATGATATTTGTTTCATTGCTTCTAATTATTAACCCAGTGTTTCCCTGATTTTTGACCCAGTTTTTCCCCAATCATTGCCTCACTGTTTCTCTGATTATTGACTCATGGTTACCCTGATTATTGAATCACTGTTTCTCTGATTATTGACCCACTGTTTCTCTGATTATTGACTCAATATTTCTCTGATTATTAACTCACTGTTACCCTGATTCTTAACTCACTGTTTCTTTGATTATTGACACACAGTTTCTCAGAATATTCACTCCCTACTTATCTCATTATTGACCCGCTGTTTCTCAGATTAGTGACTGACTGTTTTTCAGATTATTGACCCATTGTGTCTCTGATTATTGACTCACCGTTTAGCTAATTGGTGACTCATGTTTAACCTGATTATTGACCCACTGTTTTCTGATTATTGACTCACTGTTTCGCTGATTATTGACTCACTGTTTCTCTGATTATTGGGCCACTTTCTAGCTGCTTATTTACTCACTTTTTCACTGATTGATAACTCCCTGTTTCTACGATCTTTGACTCACTGCATCTAATAATTGACCCACTGTTTCTCTGATTTTTGACCCAGTTTTTCCACGATTATTGCCTCGCCGTTTCTCTGATTTTTGAACCACTCTTTTTCAGATTATTGATGCAGTCTTTCCCTGACTATGGACCCACTGTTTCTCTGATAATTGACTCCCTGTTTCCCAGATTATTGACACAAATTTGCTCTGATTATTGTCCCACTTTCTCGCTGCTGATTGACTCACTTTTTCTCTTATTCATGACACCCTGTTTCTATGATTTTTGATTCATTGCTTCTAATTATTAACCCAGTGTTTCTCTGATTTTTGACCCAGTTTTTTCCCAATCATTGCCTCGCCGTTTCTCTGATTATTGACTCATGGTTACCCTGATTATTGACTCACTGTTTCTCTGATTATTGACCCACTGTTTCTCTGATTATTGACACACTACTTCTCTGATTATTAACTCACTGTTACCCTGATTCTTGACTCACTGTTTCTTTGATTATTGACACATAGTTTCTCAGAATATTCACTCCTTACTTATCTCATTATTGACTCACTGTTTCTCAGATTAGCGACTGACTGTTTTTCAGATTATTGACCCATTGTGTCTCTGATTACTGACTCACCGTTTAGCTAATTGGTGACTCATGTTTAACCTGATTATTGACCCACTGTTTCTCTGATTATTGACTCACTGTTTCGCTGATTATTGACTCACTGTTTCTCTGATTTTGACACGCTGCTTCTAATTATAGAAACACTGTTTCTCTGATTAGTGACCCAGTTTTCCTCTGATTATTGTTCCACTCTTTCCATGACTATTGACCCACTGTTTCTCTGATTATTGACTCACTGTTTCAATGTTTTTTGAATCACTGTTTTTCTGATTATGTAGATACTCCAGCTGGGGAAGGGGCAATACTGGACTTGGCATTATGGAATGAACCCGAGCTGTTGATCGAAGTTTCAGTAGGGAAGCATTTCGGGAAAAGTAACCATAATTCAGTAGGTTTCCAGGTAGTGTTGGCTAAGTATAACAGGAGACCTTTGGTTAAGCTCCTTAACTGCAGAAGGTTAATTTTAACAATATTAGGAAATTCCAGTCGCCACATTACCAGTTTGGTATGTTTCCCTGATTATTGACTCTCTGTTTCCCTGATTATTGACACAATTTTTCTCTGATTATTGACGCACTGTTCCTCTGATTTTGATTTCACTGCTTCTAGTTATTGACTCACTGTTTCTCTGATTATCGTCCACTTTCTCGCTGCTTCATTTCTCTGATTATTGTTCCACTGTTTTCCTGACTATTAACCCACTGTTTCTCTAATTATTGACTCACTTTTTCTCTGATCTTTGACTTGCTTCTCCTACTTATAGACACAGTGATTGCATTATTGACTCATTGTTTTTCTCATTATTGCCCCACTGTTTCGTTGATTATTGACCTACTGTTTCTCCGATTATTGACCAATTGATTCTCTCAATATTCACTCACTGTTTCCCTGATTGTTGACCCAAGCTTTCTCTGAATATTGACCAGCTGTTTCCCTGATTATTCACGCACTGATTCTCTGATTATTTACTGATGCTTTTCTGAATTTTAAATCGCTCTTCCCCTGACTTTTGACTCACTGATTCCCTGATTATTGACTAACCGTTTCCCTGATTATTGACCCACTGTTTATGTGATAATTTACTCATTGTTTCTCTCATACTTCACCCACAGTTTCTCTGAATAATCACTCCTGTTTCTCTCATTATTGATCCTTTGTTTCTCAGATTATCGACTCAGTGTTTCTATGATTATTGACCCGTCGTGTCTTTGATTATTGATGCACTGTTGTTCTGATTTTGATTTCACTGCTTCTAGTTATTGACCCTGTGTTTCTCTGATTATTGAACCACTTTCTAGCTGCTTATTGACTCACTTTTTCTCTGATTGATATCTCGCTGTTTCTACGATCTTAGAGATTCTGCTTCTAATTATTGACCCACTGTTTCTCTGATTTTTGACTCAGTTTTTCCATGATTATTGCCTCACGGTTTCTCTGATTATTGAAACACTCTTTTTCAGATTATTGAGACCCTCTTTCCCTGTCTATGGACCCACTGATTCTGTGATAATTGACTCCATGTTTCCCAGATTATTGACACAAATTTTCTCTGATTATTGTCCCACTTTCTCGCTGCTGATTGACTCACTTTTACTCTGATTCATAACACCCTGTTTCTATGATTTTTGATTCATTGCTTCTAATTATTAACCCAGTGTTTCCCTGATTTTTGACCCAGTTTTTCCCCAATCATTGCCTCACCGTTTCTCTGATTATTGACTCACGGTTACCCTGATTATTGAATCACTGTTTCTCTGATTAATGACCCACTGTTTCTCTGATTATTGACTCAATATTTCTCTGATTATTAACTCACTGTTACCCTGATTCTTAACTCACTATTTCTTTGATTATTGACACACAGTTTCTCAGAATATTCACTCCCTATTTATCTCATTATTGACCCGCTGTTTCTCAGATTAGTGACTGACTGTTTTTCAGATTATTGACCCATTGTGTCTCTGATTATTGACTCTCCGTTTAGCTAATTGGTGACTCATGTTTAACCTGATTATTGACCCACTGTTTCTCTGATTATTGACTCACTGTTTCGCTGATTATTGACTCACTGTTTCTCTGATTTTGACTCGCTGCTTCTAATTATAGAAACACTGTTTCTCTGATTAGTGACCCAGTTTTCCTCTGATTATTGTTCCACTCTTTCCATGACTATTGACCCACTGTTTCTCTGATTATTGACTCACTGTTTCAATGTTTTTTGAATCACTGTTTTTCTGATTATGTAGATACTCCAGCTGGGGAAGGGGCAATACTGGACTTGGCATTATGGAATGAACCCGAGCTGTTGATCGAAGTTTCAGTAGGGAAGCATTTCGGGAAAAGTAACCATAATTCAGTAGGTTTCCAGGTAATGTTGGCTAAGTATAACAGGAGACCTTTGGTTAAGCTCCTTAACTGCGGAAGGTTAATTTTAACAATATTAGGAAATTCCAGTCGCCATGTTACCACTTTGGTATGTTCCCTGATTACTGATTCTCTGTTTCCCTGATTATTGACACAATTTTTCTCTGATTATTGACGCACTGTTCCTCTGATTTTGATTTCACTGCTTCTAGTTATTGACTCACTGTTTCTCTGATTATCGTCCACTTTCTCGCTGCTTCATTTCTCTGATTATTGTTCCACTGTTTTCCTGACTATTAACCCACTGTTTCTCTAATTATTGACTCACTTTTTCTCTTATCTTTGACTTGCTTCTCCTACTTATAGACACAGTGATTGCATTATTGACTCATTGTTTTTCTCATTATTGCCCCACTGTTTCGTTGATTATTGACCTACTGTTTCTCCGATTATTGACCAATTGATTCTCTCAATATTCACTCACTGTTTCCCTGATTATTGACCCAAGCTTTCTCTGATTATTGACCAGCTGTTTCCCTGATTATTCTCGCACTGATTCTCTGATTATTTACTGACGCTTTCTCTGAATTTTAAATCGCTCTTCCCCTGACTTTTGACTCACTGTTTCCCTGATTATTGACTAACCGTTTCCCTGATTATTGACCCTCTGTTTATGTGATAATTTACTCATTGTTTCTCTCATACTTCACCCACAGTTTCTCTGAATAATCACTCCTGTTTCTCTCATTATTGATCCTTTGTTTCTCAGATTATCGACTCAGTGTTTCTCAGATTATTGACCCATTGTGTCTCTGATTATTGATGCACTGTTGTTCTGATTTTGATTTCACTGCTTCTAGTTATTGACAAGTGTTTCTCTGAATATTGTGCCACTTTCTAGCTGCTTATTGACTCACTTTTTCTCTGATTGATAACTTGTTGTTTCTACGATCTTTGACTCACTGCTTCTAATTTTTGACCCACTGTTTGTCTGTTTTTTGACTCGGTTTTTCCACGATTATTGCCTCACGGTTTCTCTGATTATTGAACCACTCTTTTTCAGATTATTGAGACACTCTTTCCCTGACTATGGACCCACTGTTTCTCTGATAATTGACTCCCTGTTTCCCAGATTATTGACACAAATTTGCTCTGATTATTGTCCCACTTTCTCGCTGCTGATAGACTCACTTTTTCTCTTATTCATGACACCCTGTTTCTATGATTTTTGATTCATTGCTTCTAATTATTGACCCAGTGTTTCTCTGATTTTTGACCCAGTTTTTCCCAAATCATTGCCTCGCCATTTCTCTGATTATTGACTGACGGTTACCCTGATTATTGACTCACTGTTTCTCTGATTATTGACCCACTGTTTCTCTGATTATTGACACACTACTTCTCTGATTATTAACTCACTGTTACCCGGATTCTTGACTCACTGTTTCTTCGATTATTGACACACAGTTTCTCAGAATATTCACTCCCTACTTATCTCATTATTGACCCGCTGTTTCTCAGATTAGTGACTGACTGTTTTTCAGATTATTGACCCATTGTGTCTCTGATTATTGACTCACCGTTTAGCTAATTGGTGACTCATGTTTAACCTGATTATTGACCCACTGTTTCTCTGATTATTGACTCACTGTTTCGCTGATTATTGACTCACTGTTTCTCTGATTATTGTGCCACTTTCTAGCTGCTGATTGACTCACTTTTTCGCTGATTGATAACTCGCTGTTTCTACGATCTTTGACTCACTGCATCTAATTATTGACCCACTGTTTCTCTGATTTTTGACCCAGTTTTTCCACGATTATTGCCTCGCGGTTTCTCTGATTATTGAACCACTCTTTTTCAGATTATTGAGACACTCTTTCCCTGACTATGGACCCACTGTTTCTCTGATAATTGACTCGCTGTTTCCCAAATTATTGACCCAAATTTTCTCTGATTATTGTCCCACTTTCTCGCTGCTGATTGACTCACTTTTTCTCTTATTCATGACACCCTGTTTCTATGATTTTTGATTCATTGCTTCTAATTATTAACCCAGTGTTTCTCTGATTTTTGACCCAGTTTTTCCCCAATCATTGCCTCGCCGTTTCTCTGATTATTGACTCATGGTTACCCTGATTATTGACTCACTGTTTCTCTGATTATTGACCCATTGTTTCTCTGATTATTGACACACTACTTCTCTGATTATTAACTCACTGTTACCCTGATTCTTGACTTACTGTTTCTTTGATTATTGACACATAGTTTCTCAGAATATTCACTCCTTACTTATCTCATTATTGACTCACAGTTTCTCAGATTAGCGACTGACTGTTTTTCAGATTATTGACCCATTGTGTCTCTGATTACTTACTCACCGTTTAGCTAATTAGTGACTCATGTTTAACCTGATTACTGACCCACTGTTTCTCTGATTATTGACTCACTGTTTCGCTGATTATTGACTCACTGTTTCTCTGATTTTGACACGCTGCTTCTAATTATAGAAACACTGTTTCTCTGATTAGTGACCCAGTTTTCCTCTGATTATTGTTCCACTCTTTCCATGACTATTGACCCACTGTTTCTCTGATTATTGACTCACTGTTTCAATGTTTTTTGAATCACTGTTATTCTGATTATGTAGATACTCAAGCTGGGGAAGGGGCAATACTGGACTTGGCATTATGGAATGAACCCGAGCTGTTGATCGAAGTTTCAGTAGGGAAGCATTTCGGGAAAAGTAACCATAATTCAGTAGGTTTCCAGGTAATGGTGGCTAAGTATAACAGGAGACCTTTGGTTAAGCTCCTTAACTGCGGAAGGTTAATTTTAACAATATTAGGAAATTCCAGTCGCCACGTTACCAGTTTGGTATGTTTCCCTGATTACTGATTCTCTGTTTCCCTGATTATTGACACGATTTTTCTCTGATTATTGACACACTGTTCCTCTGATTTTGATTTCACTGCTTCTAGTTATTGACTCACTGTTTCTCTGATTATACACTCACAGTTTCGCGGATTATTCACTCACTGTTTCTCTCATTATTGACCAACACTTTCTTTGATTATTGACTCACTGTTTCTCTGATTATTCACTTACTGTTTCTCTGATGATGACCCACTGTTTCTGATTATTCACTCACTGTTTCACTGATAATTGACCCATTGTTTCTCTGATTATTCACTTACTGTTTCTCTGATCATTGACCCACTGTCTCTCTGATTATGGACCCCGTTTTACTCAGGTGATTGATCCGCGGTTCTCTGCTTATTGACCCACTCATTCTGATTATTGATCCATTCTTTCTCTAATTATTGAATCACTGTTTCTCTGATTGTTGACCAGCAGCTTCTTTATTAAATGCCCCACTGTTTCTCTTATCATTGATGCACTGTTTCTTTGATTTTTGCTACATTCTTTTCCTGATTATTGATTCCCTATTTCTCTTTCTACAGACCCACTGTTTCTCTGACCATTGACTCCCTGTTTCTCTTAACTTTGTGAATCTCTTTCTCTCATCTTTGACTCCCTGTTCCTCTGATCTTTGCTCACTCTGTCTCTCATCTTTGACTCACTGTTTCTGATCTTTGACCAACGGTTTCGCTTCTCATTCACCCATTGTTTCTCAGATTATTGAGCCACTGTTTCTCTGATTATTGCCTCATGGTTTCACTGATTGTTGCCCCAAAGTTTCACTGATTATAGTCTCACTGTTTCCCTGATTATTGACCAAATGTTTCTCTGATCATTCACTCACTGTTTCTCTGATTATTGGCCCACTGTTTCTCTGATTATTGATCCATTGTTTATGTGATTATTCTCCCACTGTTTCTCTGATTATACACTCACAGTTTTGATGAGTATTCACTCTCCATTTCTCTCATTATTGACCAACACTTTCTTTGATTATTGACTCACTGTTTCTCTGATTATTCACTTACTGTTTCGCTGATCATTGACCCACTGTTTCTCTGATTATTCACTCACTGTTTCTCTGAATATTGACTCAGTCTTTCACTGATTATTCACCCACTGTTGCTCTGATTATTGACTCTCATTTTCTCTGATTATTGACCCACTGTTTCTCTGATTAGTGACTCTTTGTTTCTCTGTTTATTCACCCCATATTTCTCTGACTATTGATCCAGTGTTTCTCTGGTTATTGACCCCCCCGTCTCTCTGATTATTGACCCGCTTTTACTGAGGTGATTGATCCGCGGTTCTCTGATTATTGACCCACTGTTTCTGATTATTGATCCATTCATTCTCTAATTATTGACTCACTGTTTCTCTGATTATTGACCAGCAGCTTCTCTGTTAAACTACCCACTGTTTCTCTGATCATTGATGCACTGTTTCTTTGATATTTGCTACATTCATTTCCTGATTATTCATTCCCTGTTTCTCTTTTTACTGTCCCACTGTTTCTCTGACCTTTGACTCCCTGTTTCTCTCATCTTTAAGTTCTCTTTCTCTCATCTTTGTCTCACTGTTTCTCTGATCTTTGAGTCACTCTCTCTCTCATCTTTTACTCACTGTTTCTGATCCTTGACCAACGGTATTGCTTCTCATTCACCGACTGTTTCTCAGATTATTGACCCACTATTTCTCTGATTATTGCCTCATGGTTTCCCTGACTGTTGGCCCATAGTCTCACTGTTTCCCCGATTATTGACCAAATTTTTCTCTGATTATTCACTCACTGTTTCTCTGATTATACACTTACTGTTTCACTGATTATTGGCTCACTGTTTCTCTGATTATTGACCCATTGTTTATGTGATTATTCTTCCACTGTTTCTCTGATTATACACTCACAGTTTCGCTGATTATTTACTCACTGTTTCTCTCATTATTGAAAAACACTTTCTTTGATTATTGACTCACTGTTTCTCTGATTATTCACTTACTGTTTCTCTGAAGTCGACCCACTGTTTCTGATTATTCACTCATTGTTTCACTGATTATTGGCCCGCTCTTTCTCTGATTATTGACCCATTGTTTATGTGATTATTCTCCCACTGTTTCTCTGATTATACACTCACAGTTTCGCTGATTATTCACTCACTGTTTCTCTCATTATTGACCAACGCTTTCTTTGATTATTGACTCACCGTTTCTCTGATTATTCACTTACTGTTTCTCTAGTCATTGACCCACTGTTTCTGATTATTGATCCATTCTTTCTCTAATTATTGACTCACTGTTTCTCTCATTCTTGACTCCCTGTTTCTCTCATCTTTGACTCCCTGTTTCTCTCACCTTTGACTCACTCTTTCTCTCATCTTTCACACACTCTTTCTCTCATCTTTGACTCACTGTTTCTGATCTTTGACCAACGGTTTCGCTTCTCATTCACCCACTTTTTCTCAGATTATTGACCTATTGTTTCAATGATTATTGACGAAGTTTCTCTGATATTGACCAAATGCTTTTCTAATTATTGATTAACTGTTTCTCTGATCACGGACACAATGTTTCTAATTATTGTCTCATTTATTCTCAGGTTATTGATCAGAGGTAATTCTGATTATTGACGCATTATTTTTCTCATTATTGATTCATTGTTTCTCTGATAGTTCACTCACTGTTTACGGACTCAGTGCTTCACTGATCATTGTCCCACTTTTTGTTTGATCGTTGACCAAATCTTCCGTGATTATTGACAGCCTGTTTCTCTCATCTGACTCACTGTTTCTCAGATTATTGATCAATGGTTTTGCTTATAATTCACCCTCAGTTTCTCTGTTTATTGACCAATTTCCTCGGTGATTATTCATTCATTGTTTCTCTGATTAGTCACTCATTGATTCTCTGAATATTCAAAAACTGTTTCTCTGATTATTCACTCACTTTTTCCTGATTATTGCACCAAAGTTTCTCTGATTATTGACCCACTGTTTTCCTGATTATTCACTAACTGTTCCATGATTATTGACCCACTGCTTCCCTCATTATTGGCCCACTATTTCTCTGTTAATTGACCAACTGTTTCTCTGATTATTCACTCACTGTTTCTCTGGTTATTCACTCACTGTTCCTCTGATGATTCACCCACTGTTTCCTGATTATTGACCCACTGTTTCTCTGATTATTCACCACCTGTTTATCTGATTATTGACCCGCTGTTTCTCTGATTACTGATCCACTCTTTCCCTGACTGTTGACCCATGGTTTCTTTGATAATTGATACGCAGTTTCTCAGATGATTGATCCACTATTACCCTGACTACTGATTCCATGTTTCACTGATAATTGACTAAATGTATTCTCTGATCTTTGCCTCGCTGTTTCTAATTATTGACAAAGTGTTTCTCTGATTAGTGAACCATTGATTTTTTGTATATTGCCCCTGGTATCTCTGAATATTGACGTATTGTTTCCCTGAGTATTGACTCAATGTTTCTCTCATTATTGACTTCCTGTTTCACTGATAATCAACTCCCTGTCTCTCTGATTATTAACTCAGACTTTCTTTGGTCTTTGTTTCACTGTTTCACTGACTGTTGACCTACTGTTTCTCTGATCTTTTACTCACTAGTTCTAGTTATTGACCCACTGTTTCTCTGATTATTGCCTCACGGTTTCTCTGATTGTTGCCCCACAGTTTCACTAACAGTTGACTCAGTGTTTTCATGATTATTGCCACCCTGTTTCTCTGATTATAAACTCATTGATCTTCTGATTATTGCCCCACTTTTCCTGAACTATTGACACATTATTGGCAGATTATTGTTTCTCTAGTTATTTCTCTGACAGTTTCACGGATTATTTCTATGATTTTATCTGATCTTTGTCGCGCTGCTTCTAATTCTAGACACACTGTTTCTCTGATTATTGTCTCATTGATTTTCTGATTATTGCCCCATGGTTTATCTGATTGCTGAAACACTGTTTCCATGATTATTGACTCGCTGTTTGTCTGATTATTGACTCATTGATGTTTTGAATATTGCCCCACAGTTTCTCTGATTATTCACTTACTCTTTCTCTGATTATTGACCCATTGTTTCTCTGATTATTCACTCGCTGCTTCTCTGATTATTCACTCACTGTTTCTCTGAATATTGACTCACTCTTTCACTGATTATTCACCCACTGTTACTCTGCTTATTGACTCACATTTTCTCTGATTATTGACCCACTGTTACTCTGATTACTGACTCTCTGTTTCTTTGTTTATTCACCCCATATTTCTCTGATTATTTATCCATTGTTTCTCTGGTTTTTGACCCACTGTTTATTAGATTACTGAACCGCTTTTACTCAGGTTATTGATTCGCCGTTTCTCTGATTATTGACCCGTTCTTTCTCTGATTATTGACCCGTTGTTTCTCAGATTGTTCACTCACAGTTTCCTTGATTACTGTCTCACTGTTTGCCTGAGTATTGACCAAATGTTTCTCTGATTATTCACTCACTGTTTCTCTGATTATAGACTCACTGTTTCTCTGATTACTGGCCCACTGTTTCTCTGATTATTGACCCACTGTTTATGGGATTATTCTCTCACTGGTTCTCTGATTATACACTCACGGGTGCTCTGATTATTCACTCATTGTTTCACTGAATATTGACCGATTGTTTCTCTGATTATTCACTCATTGTTTCTCTAATTATTGACCAACTGTTTCTTTGATTATTGACTCACTGTTTCTCTGATTATTCACTTACCATTTCTCTGATCGTTGACCCACTTTTTCTCTGATTATTCACTCACTGCCGATCTGATTATTCACTCACTATTTCATTGAATATTGCCCCACAGTTTCACTGATTATTCACCCACTGTGTCTCTGATTATTGACTGACTCTTTCTCTGATTATTGACCCACCGTTTCTCTGAATAATGACTCTCTGTTTCTCTATTTTTTCAACCCATATTAATCTGATGATTGATCCATTGTTTCTCTGGTTATTGACCCACCGTTTCTCTGATTATTGACCCACTGTTTATGTGATTATTCTTTCAGTGTTTCTCTGATTATACACTCACAGGGTCTCTGATTATTCACTCACTGTTTTGCTGAATATTGACCCATTGTTTCTCTTATTATTCACTCACTGTTTCTCTGATTATTGACTCACTGTTTCTTTGATTATTGAAACAGTGTTTCTCTGTTTATTCACTTACAGTTTCCCTGATCGTTGACCCACCGTTTCTCTGATTGTTCACTCACTGCTTATCTGATTATGCACTCAAAATTTCTCTGAATATTGACTTAGTTTCACTGATTATTCACCCACTGCTTCTCTGCTTATTGACTCACTCTTTCTCTGATTATTGACCCAAGGTTTCTCTGAATACTGACTCCGTTTCTCTGTTTAATCACCCCATATTTCTCTGATCATTGATCCAGTATTTCTCTGATTAGTGACCCATCGTTTCTCTCATTATTAACCCACTTTTGCTCAGGTCATTGATCTGCTTTTCCTCTGATTATTGACACACTATCTCTGATTATTGATCCATTCTTTCTCTAATTATTGACTCACTGTTTCTCTGATTATTGACCAGCAGATTCTCTGTTAAAAGCCCTACTGTTTCTCTGATGATTGATGCATTGTTTCTTAGATTTTTGCTACGTTCTTTTCCTGATTATTGATTCCATGTTTCTCTTTTTACTGATCAACTGTTTCCCTGAACTTTGACTCCCTGTTTCCTTCATCTTTGTCTCCCTGTTTCCTTCATCTTTGTCTCCCTGTTTCTCTCATTTTTGTCTCCCTGTTTCTCTGATCTTTGACCCACTCTATCTCTCATCTTTGACTCACTGTTTCTGATCTTTAACCAACAGTTTCGCTTCTCTTTCACCCATTGTTTCTCAGATTATTGACCTGCTGTTTCTCAAATTATTGACCAATGGTTTCATTGATTAATGACAAAGTTTCTTTTATTATTGAACATATATTTTTCTAATTATTGATTAACTGTTTCTCTGATCACTGGCACAATGTTTCTGATTATTGTCTCATTTATTCTCAGTTTATTGACCAACGGTTTTTCTGATTACTGACACATAATTTTTCTCGTTACTGATTCACTGTTTCTCTGATAATTCACTCACTGTTTACAGACTCACTGCTTCTCTGATCATTGTCCCAAATTTGGTTTGTTCATTGACCAAAGCTTCCATGATTATTGACCCCCTGTTTATCTGTTCTGTCACCCATTGTTTCTCTGATTATTGACCCACTGTTTCTGTGATTATTCACTCAATGTTTCTCTGAGTATTCATTCATTGTTTCTCTGAGTATTCACTCATTGTTTCTCTGATTATTGACCTGCTGTTTCTCTGATTACTGATCCAGAATTTCCCTGACTATTGCCCCATGGTTTCTCTGATAATTGACCTGCTGTTTCTCAGATTATTTATCACTATTTACCTATTTAGCTGATAATTTACGCACTGTTTCCCTGATCTTTGACACACAGTTTCTAACTATTGACACCCTGTTTCTCTCATTATCGAATCATTGAATTTTTTGCATATTGCCCCATGATTTCTCTGAATATTCGCTCACTGTTTCCCTGAGTATTGACTCCATTTCCTAGAAAATTGACTCACTATGTCCCTGATTATTGACTCTATGTCTCCCTGATTATTGTCTCACTGTTTCCCAGATTATTGATTCAATGTTTCTCTCATTATTGACTTCCTGTTTCCCTGATTACCAACTCCCTGTCTCTCTGACTATTAACTCACTCTTTCTTTGGTCTTTGATTCACTGTTTCACTGACTGTTGGCCCACTGTTTGTCTGATTATTGGCTCATGGTTTCTCTGATTGTTTCCCCACAGTTTCACTGATTATTGTCTCATTGTTTCCCTTATTATTTACCAAATGTTTCTCTGATTATACACTCACTGTTTCACTGATTATTGGCCCACTGTTTCTCTGATTATTGACCCATTGTTTATGTGATTATTCTCTCACTGTTTCTCTGATTATTAACCAGCAGCCTCTCTGTTAAATGCCCCAATGTTTCTCTGATCATTGATGCACTGTTTCTTTGATTTTTCTACATTCTTTTCCTGGTTATTGATTCCCAGTTTCTCTTTTTACTTTCCCACTGTTTCTCTGACCTTTGACTCCCTTTCCTCTCATCTTTGAGCCCCTGTTTCTCTCATCTTTGACTACCTGTTTCTCTGATCATTGACTCACTCATCTCTCATCTTTGACTCACTGTTTCTGATCTTTGGCCCACGGTTTCGCTTCTCGTTCACCCACTGTTTCTCAGAATATTGACACGCTGTTTCTCAGATTATTGACCAATGGTTTCATTGATAATTGACAAAGTTTCTGTGGTTATTGACCAAATATTTTTCTAATTATTGATTAAGTGTTTCTCTGATCACTGACACAATGTTTCTGATTATTGTCTCATATATTCTCAGATAATTGACCAACGGTTTTTCTGTTTAGTGACACATAATTTTTCTCATTATTGATTCACTGTTTCTCTGATAATTCACTCACTGTTTACGGACTCACTGCTTCTCTGATCATTCTCCCACTTTTTGTTTGTTCATTGACCAAAGGTTCCGTGATTATTGAGCCCCTGTTTCTCTGCTCTGACTCACTGTTTCTCTGATTATTGACCAATTTCCTCGGTGAGTATTCATTCATTGTTTCTCTGAATAGTCACTCATTGTTTCTCTGAATATTCAAACACTTTTTCTCTGATTATTCACTCACTGTTTCCTGATTATTAACCCATTGTTTCTCTGATTATTGAACCACTGTTTTTCTGATTATTCACACACTGTTCCGTGATTATTGACCCACTGCTTCCCTCATTATTGGCCCACTATTTCTCCGTTAATTGACCAACTGTTTCTCTGATTATTCACTCACTGTTTCTCTGATTATTCACTCAATGTTCCTCTGATGATTCACCCACTGTTTCCTGATTATTGACCCAATGTTTCTCTGATTATTCACCAACTGTTTATCTGATTATGACCCGCTGTTTCTCTGATTACTGATCGACTCTTTCCCTGACTATTGACCCATGGTATCTTTGATAATTGACCCGCTGTGTCTCAGATGATTGAGCCACTGTTATCCTGACTATTGACTCACTGTATTCTCTGATCTTTGCCTCACTGTTTCTAATTATTGACAAACTGTTTCTATGATTAGTGAACCATTGATTTTTTGTATATTGCCCCTGGTATCTCTGAATATTGATGTATTGTTTCTCTGAGTATTGACTCAATGTTTCCCTGATAATCAACTCCCTGTCTCTCTGATTATTAACTCACTCTTTATTTGGTCTTTGTTTCACTGTTTCACTGACTGTTGACGTACTGTTTCTCTGATTATTGACTCACTGTTTCTCTGATTATTGACTCGCTGTTTCTCTGATCTTTGACACACTGCTTCTAATTATTGACCCACTGTTTCTCTGATTATTGCCTCACGGTTTCTCTGATTGTTGCCCAAGACTTTCACTAACTGTTGAGTCACTGTTTTCATGATTATTGACACCCTGTTTCCCTGATAATAAACTCATTGATCTTCAGATTATTGCTCCACTTTTCCTGAACTATTGACACATTATTGGCAGATTATTGTTTCTCTAGTTATTTCTCTGACAGTTTCACTGATCATTTCTATGATTTTCTCTGATCTTTGACACGCTGCTACCAGTTCTAGACACATCGTTTCACTGATTATTGACTTATTGATTTTCTGATTATTGCACCACTGTTACTCTGATTGCTGACTCACGTTTTCCATGATTATTGACTCCCTGTTTGTCTTACTCATTAATGTTCTGAATATTGCCCCACTATTTCTCTGATTATTCACTTACTCTTTCTCTGATTATTGCCCCACTGTTTCTCTGATCATTCAATTACTGCTTCTCTGATCATTCACTCTCTGTTTCTCTGAATATTGACTCACACTTTCACTGATTATTCACCCACTGTTACTCTGCTTATTGACTCACATTTTCTCTGATTATTGACCCACTGTTACTCTGATTAGTGCCTCTCTGTTTCTTTGTTTATCCACCTCATATTTCGCTGATTATTTATCCATTGTTTCTCTGGTTTTTGACCCACTGTTTATTTGATTACTGAACTGCTTTTACTCACTTTATTGATTCGCCGTTTCTCTGATTATACATTCACAGGTTCTCTGATCACTCACGCACCGTTTCGCTGAATATTGACCCATTCTTTCTCTGATTATTGACCAGTTGTTTCTCAGATTGTTGACTCACAGTTTCCTTGATTATTGTCTCACTGTTTCCCTGAGCATTGCCCAAATGTTTCTCTGGTTGTAGACTCACTGTTTCTCTGATTACTGGTCCACTGTTTCTCCGATTATTGACCCACTGTTTATGGGATTATTCTCTCACTGTTTCTCTGATTATACACTCACAGATTCTCTGATTATTCACTCACTGTTTCGCTGAATATTGACCCATTGTTTCTCTAATTATTCACTCGCGGTTTCTCTGATTATTGACCAACTGTTTCTTTGATTATTGACTGACTGTTCCTCTGATTATTTACTTCCAGTTTCTCTGAACGTTGACTCACTGTTTCACTGATTATTCACTCATTGCCTATCTGATTATTCACTCTCTATTTCTCTGAATATTGCCCCACACTTTCACTGGTTATTCACTCACTGTTTCTCTGATTATTGACTGACTCTTTCTCTGATTATTGACCCACTGTTTCTCTGAATAATGACTCTCTGTTTTTCTGTTTATTCACCCCATATTTCGCTGATGATTGATCCAGTGTTTCTCTGGTGATCAACCCACCGTTTCTCTGATTATTGACCCGCATTTGCTCAAGTTATTGATCTGCTCATCCTCTGATTATTGACCCACGGCTTCCCTCATTATTGGCCCACTATTTCTCCTTTAATTGACCAAATGTTTCGCTGACTATTCACTCACTGTTTCTCTGATTATTAACCAGCAGATTCTCTGTTAAATGCCCTAATGTTTCTCTGATGTTTGATGCATTGTTTCTTAGATTTTTGCTACGCTCTTTTCCTGATTATTGATTGTATGTTTCTCTTTTTACTGACCCACTGTTTCCCTGAACTTTGACTCCCTGTTTCTCTCATTTTTGATTCCTGTTTCTCTGATCTTTGACCCACTCTATCTCTCATCTTTGACTCACTGTTTCTGATCTTTGTCCAAAAGTTTCGCTTCTCATTTACCGACTGTTTCTCAGATTACTGACCCGCTGTTTCTCAAATTATTGACCAATTGACGTCATTGATTAATGACGAATTTTCTCTGATTATTGACCAAATATTTTTCTAATTATTGATTAACTGTTTCTCTGATCACTGACACAATGTTTCTGATTATTGTCTCACTTATTCTCAGATTATTGACTAACGGTTTTTCTGATTACTGACACATTATTTTTCTCATTATTGATTCACTGTTTCTCTGATAATTCACTCACTGTTTACGGACTCACTGCTTCTCTGATCATTGTCCCACTTTTTGTTTGTTCATTAACCAAAGCTTCCGTGATTGGTGACCCCCTGTTTCTCTGATCTTACTCACTGTTTCTCTGATTATTGACCAATTTCCTTGGTGATTATTCATTCATTGTTTCTCTGATTAGTCACTCATTGTTTCTCTGATTATTCAAACACTGTTTCTCTGATTATTCACTCACTGTTTCCTGATTATTGACCCACTGTTTCTCTGATTATTGATCCACTGTTTTTCGGATTATTCACTCACTGTTCCGTGATTATTGACCCACGGCTTCCCTCATTATTGGCCCACTATTTCTCCTTTAATTGACCAAATGTTTCGCTGACTATTCACTCACTGTTTCTCTGATTATTCACTCACTGTTCCTCTGATAATTCACTCACTGTTTCCTAATTATTGACCCACTGTTTCTCTGATTATTCACCAACTGTTTATCTGATTATTGACCTGCTGTTTGTCTGATTACTGATCCACTCTTTACCTAACTATTGGCCCATGGTTTCTTTGATAATTGACCCGCTGTTTCTCAAATGATTGATCCACTGTTACCCTGACGATTGACTGACTGTTTCACTGATAACTGATTCGCTGTATTCTCTGATCTTTGCCTCCCTATTTCTAATTATTGACAAACTGTTTCTCTGATTAGTGAAATCATTGATTTTTTTGTATATTGCCCCGTGGTTTCTCTGAATATTGACGTACTGTTTCTCTGAGTATTGACTCAATGTTTCTCTCATTATTGACTTCCTGTTTCCCTGATTATCAACTCCCTGTCTCTCTGATTAACTCACACATTATTTGGTCTTTGTTTCACTGACTGTTGACCTACTGTTTCTCTGAATGTTGACTCACTGTCTGATTATTTACTCGCTATTTCTCTGATCTTTGACACGCTGTTTCTAATTATTGACCCACTGTTTCTCTGATTATTGCCTCACGGTTTTTCTGATTGTTGCCCCATAGTTTCATTAACTGTTGACTCAGTGTTTTCATGATTATTAACACCCTATTTCTCTGATTATAAACTCATTGATCTTCTGATTATTGCCCCACTGTTTCCTGAACTATTGACACATTATTGGCAGATTATTGTTTCTCTAATTATTTCTCAGACAATTTCACTGATCATTTCTATGATTTTCTCTAATCTTTGACACGCTGCTTCTAATTCTAGACACAGCATTTCTCTGATTATTCACTCACTGCCTATCTGATTATTCACTCACTATTTCTCGGAATATTGCCCCACAGTTTCACTGGTTATTCACCCACTGTTTCTCTGATTATTGACTGACTCTTTCTCTGATTATTGACCCACTGTTTCTCTGAATAATGACTCTCTGTTTCTCGGTTTATTCACCCCATATTTCTCTGATGATTGATCCAGTGTTCCTCTGGTTATTGACCCTCCAGTTCTCTGATTATTGACCCGCTTTTGCTCTGCTCTTCCTCTGATTATTTACATACTCTTTCTGATTCTTGATCCATTCTTTCTTTAAATATTGACTCACTGTTTCTCTGATTATTGACCAGCAGAATCTCTGTTAAATGCCCTACTGTTTCTCTGATGATTGATGCATTGTTTCTTAGATTTTTGCTACATTCTTTTCCTGATTATTGATTGCATGTTTCTCTTTTTACTGACCCACTGTTTCCCTGAACTCTGACTCCCTGTTTCTCTCATCTTTGACTCCCTATTTCCTTCATCTTTGACTCCCTGTTTCTCTCATTTTTGTCTCCCTGTTTCTCTGATCTTTGACCCACTCTATCTCTCAACTTTGAATCACTGTTTCTGATATTTGGCCAACAGTTTCGCTTCTCATTTACCCACTGTTTCTCAGATTATTGACCCACTGTTTCTCAAATTATTGACCAATGGTTTCATTGATTAGTGACAATGTTTCTCTGATTATTGACCAAATATTTTTCTAATTATTGATTAACTGTTTCTCTGATCACTGACACAATGTTTCTGATTATTGTCTCACTTAATCTCATATTATTGACCGACGGTTTTTCTGATTTCTGACACATTATTTTTCTCATTATTTGATTCACTGTTTCTCTGATAATTCACTCACTGTTTACGGACTCAATGCTTCTCTGATCATTATCCCACTTTTTGTTTGTTCATTGACCAAAACTTCCATGATTGTTGAGCCCCTGTTTCTCTGATCTTACTCACTGTTTCTCTGATTATTGACCAATTTCCGCGGTGATAATTCATTCATTGTTTCTCTGATTAGTAACTCATTGTTTCTCTGATTATTCAAACACTGTTTCTCTGATTATTCACTCACTGTTTCCTGATTATTGACCCACTGTTTCTCTGATTATTGATCCATTGTTTTTCGGATTATTCGCACACTGTTCCGTGATTATTGACCTACGGCTTCCCTCATTATTGGCCCACTATTTCTCCGTTAATTGACCAACTGTTTCGCTGATTATTCACTCACTGTTTCTCTGATTATTCACTCACTGTTCCTCTGATGATTCACTCACTGTTTCCTAATTATTGACCCACTGTTTCTCTGATTATTCACCAACTGTTTATCTGATTATTGACCCGCTGTTTGTCTGATTACTGATCCACTCTTTACCTAACTATTGACCCATGGTTTCTTTGATAATTGAACCGCTGTTTCTCAGATGATTGATCCACTGTTACCCTGACTATTAACTCACTGTTTCACTGATAATTGACTGGCTGTATTCTCTGATCTTTGCCTCCCTGTTTCTAATTATTGACAAACTGTTTCTCTGATTAGTGAATCATTGATTTTTTGTATATTGCCCCAGGGTATCTCTGAATATTGACGTACTGTTTCTCTGAGTATTGACTCAATGTTTCTCGCATCATTGACTTCCTGTTTCCCTGATTACCAACTCACTGTCTCTCTGATTATTAACTCACACTTTATTTGGTCTTTGTTTCACTGTTTCACTGACTGTTGACCTACTGTTTCTCTGAATATTGACTCACTATTTGTCTGATTATTGACTCGCTATTTCTCTGATCTTTCACTCACTGCTTCTAATTATTGACCCACTGTTTCTCTGATTATTGCCTCACGGTCTCTCTGATTGTTGCCCCACAGTGTCACTAACTGTTGACTCAGTGTTTTCATGATTATTGACACCCTATTTCTCTGATTATAAACTCATTGATCTTCTGATTATTGCCCCACTGTTTCCTGAACTATTGACACATTATTGGCAGATTATTGTTTCTCTAGTTATTTCTCTGATAGTTTCACTGATCATTTCTATGATTTTCTCTGATCTTTGACACGCTGCTTCTAATTCTAGAGACAGCATTTCTCTGATTATTCACTCACTGCCTATCTGATTATTCACTCACTATTTCTTGGAATATTGCCCCACAGTTTCACTGGTTACTCACCCACTGTTTCTCTGATTATTGACTGATTCTTTCTCTGATTATTGACCCACTGTTTCTCTGAATAATGACTCTCTGTTTCTCAGTTTATTCACCCCATATTTCTCTGATGATTGATCCAGTGTTCCTCTGGTTATTGACCCTCCAGTTCTCTGATTATTGACCCGTTTTTGCTCAGGTTATTGATCTGCTCTTCCTCTGATTATTTACACACTCTTTCTGATTCTTGATCCATTCTTTCTTTAAATATTGACTCACTGTTTCTCTGATTAATGACAGCAGAATCTCTGTTAAATGCCCTACTGTTTCTCTGCTGACTGATGCATTGTTTCTTAGAATTTTGCTATATTCTTTTCCTGATTATTGATTGCATGTTTCTCTTTTTACTGACCCACTTTTTCCCTGAACTTTGACTCCCTGTTTCTCTCATCTTTGACTCCCTATTTCCTTCATCTTTGTCTCCCTGTTTCTCTCATTTTTGTCTCCTTGTTTCTCAGATCTTTGACCCACTCTATCTCTCAACTTTGACTCACTGTTTTTGATATTTGACCAACAGTTTCGCTTCTCATTTACCCACTGTTTCTCAGATTATTGACCCGCTGTTTCTCAAATTATTGACCAATGGTTTCATTGATTAGTGACAAAGTTTCTCTGATTATTGACCAAATATTTTTCTAATTATTGATTAACTGTTTCTCTGATCACTGACACAATGTTTCTGATTATTGTCTCACTTAATCTCATATTATTGACCGACGGTTTTTCTGATTTCTGACACATTATTTTTCTCATTATTTGATTCACTGTTTCTCTTATAATTCACTCACTGTTTACGGACTCAATGCTTCTCTGATCATTATCCCACTTTTTGTTTGTTCATTGACCAAAACTTCCGTGATTGTTGAGCCCCTGTTTCTCTGATCTTACTCACTGTTTCTCTGATTATTGACCAATTTCCGCGGTGATAATTCATTCATTGTTTCTCTGATTATTCAAACACTGTTTCTCTGATTATTCACTCACTGTTTCCTGATTATTGACCCACTGTTTCTCTGATTATTGATCCACTGTTTTTCGGATTATTCACACACTGTTCCGTGATTATTGACACACTGCTTCCCTCATTATTGACCCACTATTTCTCTGTTAATTGACCAACTGTTTCGCTGATTATTCACTCACTGTTTCTCTTATTATTCACTCCTTGTTCCTCTGATTATTCACTCACTGTTTCCTGATTATTGACCCACTCTTTCTCTGATTATTGATCCACTGTTTTTCGGATTATTCACACACTGTTCCGTGATTATTGACACACTGCTTCCCTCATTATTGACCCACTATTTCTCTGTTAATTGACCAACTGTTTCGCTGATTATTCACTCACTGTTTCTCTTATTATTCACTCCTTGTTCCTCTGATGATTCACTCACTGTTTCCTGATTATTGATTCAATGTTTCTCTGATTATTCACCAACTGTTTATCTTTTTATTGACCGGCTGTTTCTCGTATTACTGATCCACTCTTTCCCTAATTATTGACCCATGGTTTCTTTGATAATTGACCCGCTGTTCCTCAGATGATTGATCCACTTTTACCCTGACTATTGACTCACAGTTTCACTGATAATTGACTAGCTGTATTCTCTGAGCTTTGCCTCGCTGTTTCTAATTATTGACAAACTGTTTCTCTGATTAGTGAAACATTGATTTTTTGTATATTGCTCCATGGGATCTCTGAATATTGACGTACTGTTTCTCTGAGTATTGACTCAATGTTTCTCTCATTATTGACTTCCTGTTTCCCTGATTATCCACTCCCTGTCTCTCTGATTATTAACTCACTCTTTATTTGGTCTTTGTTTCACTGTTTCACTGACTGTTGACCTACTGTTTCTCTGAATATTGACTCACTGTTTGTCTGATTATTGATTCGCTATTTCTCTGATCTTTGACTCACTGCTTCTAGATATTGACCCACTGTTTCTCTGATTATTGCCTCATGGTTTCTCTGATTGTTGCCCCACAGTTTCACTAACTGTTGACTCAGTGATTTCATGATTATTGACACCCTGTTTCTCTGATTATAAACTCATTGATCTTCTGATTATTGCCCCACTGTTTCCTGATCTATTGACACATTATTGGCAGATTACTGTTTCTCTGATTATGTCTCTGACAGTTTCATTGATCATTTCTATGATTTTCTCTGATCTTTGACACGCTGCTTCTAATTCTAGACACAGCATTTCTCTGATTATTCACTCACTTCCTATCTGATTATTCACCCTCTATTTCTCTGAATATTGCCCCACACTTTCACTGGTTATTCACTCACTGTTTCTCTGATTATTGACTGACTCTTTCTCTGATTATTGACCCACTGTTTCTCTGAATAATGACTCTCTGTTTCTCTGTTTATTCACCCCATATTTCGCTGATGATTGATCCAGTGTTTCTCTGGTGATCGACCCACCGTTTCTCTGATTATTCACCCGCTTTTGCTCAAGTTATTGATCTGCTCTTCCTCTGATTATTGACACACTCTTTCTGATTCTTGATCCATTCTTTTTCTAATTATTGACTCACTGTTTGTCTGATTATTAACCAGCAGATTCTCTGTTAAATGCCCTACTGTTTCTCTGATGATTGATGCATTGTTTCTTAGATTTTTGCTACGTTCTTTTCCTGATTATTGATTGCATGTTTCTCTTTTTACTGACCCACTATTTCCCTGAACTTTGACTCCCTGTTTCTCTCATCTTTGACTCCCTATTTCCTTCATCTTTGTCTCCCTGTTTCTCTCAATTTTGATCCCTGTTTCTCTGATCTTTGACCCACTCTATCTCTCATCTTTGACTCACTGTTTCTGATCACTGACCAACAGTTTTGCTTCTCATTTACCCACTGTTTCTCAGATTAATGACCCGCTGTTTCTCAAATTATTGACCAATTTTTTCATTGATTAATGACGAATTTTCTCTGATTATTGACCAAATATTTTTCTAATTATTGATTAACTGTTTCTCTGATCACTGACACAAACTTTCTGATAATTGTCTCATTTATTCTCAGGTTATTGACTAATGGTTTTACTGATTTTTGACACAATATTTTTCTCATTATTGATTCACTGTTTCTCTGATAATTCATACACTGTTTACGGACTCACTGCTTCTCTGATCATTGTCCCACTTTTTGTTTGTTCATTGACCAAAGCTTCCGTGATGTTGACCCCCTTTTTCTCTGATCTTACTCACTGTTTCTCAGATTTTTTCTAATTATTGACAAACTGTTTCCCTGATTAGTGAATCATTGATGTTTTGCATATTGCCCCATGGTTTCTCTAAATATTGACGCAATGTTTCCCTGAGTATTGACTTAATGTTTCTCTCATTATTGACTTCCTCTTTCCCTGATTATCAACTCCCTGTCTCCCTGATTATTGATCCAATTTTCCTCTGATGAATGGCTCACTGTTTCCCTGATTATTGACTCGCTGTTTCTCTGATTGTTAACTCATTCTTTCTCTGATCTTTGAATCACTTTTTCCCTGACTGTTGACTACTGTTTCCCTGACTGTTGACCTACTGTTTCTCTGATTATTGACTCACTGTTTCCCAGATCTTTGACTGACTGCTTCTAAGTATTGCCCCACAGTTTTTCTGATTATTCACTCACTGTTTCCATGATTATTGAAACCCTCTTTCTCTTATTATAAACTCATTGATTTTCCGATTATTTACCTACTGTTTCTCTGATTATTGTCGCTGTTTCCCGAACTATTGACACATTATTAACAGATTATTGTTTCTCTGGTTGTTTCTCTTACTGTTTACTGATTATTTTTATGACTTTCTCTAATCTTTGACTCGCTGCTTCTAATTATAGACACATTGTTTCTCTGATTATTGTCTCATTGTTTTTCAGGTTATTGCCCCCTCAGTTTCTCTGAGTGTTGTCTCACTGTTTCCATGATTATTGACTCCCTGTTTGTCTGATTATTGTATCATTGATTTTCTGATTATTGCCTTACTGTTTCTCTGATTATTGTCAATGTTTCCCGAACTATTGACACATTATTAACAGATTATTGTTTCTCTGGTTATTTCTCTGACTGTTTCACTGATTATTTCTATGACTTTCTCTGATCTTTGACTCACTGCTTCTAATAATAGACACATTGTTTCTCTGATTATTGAATCAATGCTTCCATGATTATTGACACCCTGTTTCTCTGATTATAACCTCATTGATTTTCTGAATATTGCCTTACTGTTTCTATGATTATTGACCCATTGTTTCTCTGATTATTCAAGCACTGCTTTTATAATTATTCACTCACTGTTTCTCTGAATATTGACTCATTGTTTCCCTGATTATGTAGGTACACCAACTCGGAAAGGGGCAACACTGGACCTGCTAATTTGGAATGAACAGCGTCTGTTGATCTAAGTATCAGTAGTGAAGCATTTCGGGAAAAGTGACATAATTCAGTAAGTTCCCAGGTACTGTTGGATAAGTTTAATAGGACTCCTCAGGGTAAGGTCTTTAATTGGGGAAGGCTAATTTTATCAATATTAGGCAATTCTGGTCACCACATGTAGGACATGTTTCCTTGATTATTGGCACACTTGGTCTCTGATTCTTGACACACTTTATCTCTGATTATTCACTCACTGCTTCTCTGATTATTCCCTCGTTGTTTCTATGATTATTGGCCCATTTTCTCTCTGATTATTCACCTACTGTTTCTCTAGTTAGTGATTCGATGTTTCTCTGAATTTTGACCCATTATTTCTCTGATTATTGACCCGCTGTTTCTCTGATTATTGACCCACTGTTTCTCAGATTAGCGACTCACTGCTTCTCAGATTACTGACCCACTGTTTCTCTGATTATGGACTCAATGTTTCTCGGATAATTGGCTCACTGTTTCTCAGAATATTGACCCACGGTTCAAAAGATAATTGACTCTGTTTCTCAGATTATTAACCCACTGTTTATAAGTATATTGATGCACTGTTTATCTGAATATTGACTCACAGTTTCTCTGATTATTCACTTAGTGTTTCAATTATTGATTCACTGTTACCCTGATTATTGACTCACTTTTTCATTGTTTATTGACTCACTGTTTCTTTGTTTATTGAATTACAGATTCTCTGATTATTGGCACACTGTTTCTCAGCTTATTAACACAGTGCTTATCAAATTATTGACACATGGTTTCTCTGGTTATTGACCTGCTGTTTTTCTGATTATAGACCCGTTGTTTCTCTGATAATTGACTCACTGTTACCCTGATTATTGACTCACAGTTTCTCTGATTATTGAATCACTGTTTCTCTGAATATTGACACACTGTTTCTCATATTTTCAACCGACTGATTATCAGCTTATTGACGCATGGTTTCTCTGATTAATGACCCTATGTTTCTCTGATTATAGACCAACTGTATCTTTGTTTATTGACTCACTGTTCCTCTGATTATTCAAACACTGTTTCCCTGATTATTGACCCACTGTATCTCTTATTATTGACCAAATGTTTCTCTGATTATTCACATGCTGTTCCTCTGATTACTCACCCATTGTTTCCCTGATTATTGACCCACTGTTTCTCTGATTCTTGCCAAACTTTTTCCCTGATTATTCGCTCACTGTTTCTCTGATTATTCACTCACTCTTTCTCTGATATTTGAATCACTGTTTCAACGAATATTGTCACTGTTCCACTGATTATTGACTCACTGGTACCTTGATTATTGACTAATTGTTTCCCTGATTATTGACCCACTGTTTATGTGATTATTTACTCACTATTTCGCTGATTATTCACCCACAGTTTCTCTGAATATTCACGCTCGGTTTCTCTAATTATTGATGCGCTGTTTCTCAGATCAGCGACTCAGTGTTTCTCAACTTATTGACCCACTGTTTCTCTAATTATTGACTCACAGTTTCACTGATGAATGACTCACTGTTATCCTGGTTATTGACTCACCATTTCTCTGGTTACTGATTCGCTGTTTCCCTGATTATTGACTCAGTGTTTCTATGATTATCAAATCACTTTTTCTCTAATTATTGACCTGCAGTTTCTCAGGTTATTGACCCACTGTTTATCAGATTATTGACACACTGTTTCCATGATTATTGACCCAAGGTTTCTCTGATTATTGGCCCACTGGCTGTCTGATAATTCACCAACTGTTTCTCTGATTATTCGCTCATAGCTTCTCCGATTATTCACTCATGCTTCTCTGATTATTGACCGACTGATTCTCTGATCATTCATGTACAATTTATCTGATTATGTACGCAATGTTCCAAGATTATTGAAACAATGTTTCTCTGATTATTGACAAATTCTTTCTCTGATTATTCACTCACTGGTTCTCCATTTATCAGATTATTGATGCACTCTTTCTCTAATTATTGGCTAATAGTTTCTTTGATTAGTGACTCGCTGTTTCTCTGATTATTCACACAGTTTCGCTGATTATTCACTCAATGTTTCCCTGATTATTAATCTGCAGTTTTTCTGATTATTGACCAACTGTTTCTCTGAATATTCACTCAATGTTTCTCTGATTAGTCACTCACTGCTTCCCTAATTATTGACCCACTGTTTCTCTGATTATCGACCCAAAGATTCCCTGATTATTGGCCCACTGGCTGTCTGATTATTGACCCAAAGTTTCTGTGATTATTCGCTCATAGATTCGCTGATTATTCACTCATGCTTCCTCTGATTATTGACTGATTATTCTCTCATCATTCACGTACTGTTTATCTGATTATGTACTCACTGTTCCAAGATTATTGCTCACTGTTTCTCTGATTATTCACCAACTGTTGGCCTGATTATTCACACACTCTTCCTCTGATTATTCACTCACTGGTTCTCTGATTTTTGGAACGCTTTTTCACTGATTATATACCTGCTGTTTCTCAGATTATTGACTCAAATTTACCCTCATTATTGACTCACTGTTTCTCTAATTATTGACTCACTCTTTTTCTAATTATTCACTCACTGCTTCTCTGATTATTGACTCATTATTTCCCTGATTATCTAGATACTCCAACTAGGAAAGGGGCAATACTGGACCTAGTACTAGGAATGGACATGTCCTGTTGATCGAAGTTTCAGTAGGGAAGTATTTCAGGAAAAATGTCCATAATTCAGTAAGTTCCCAGGTAGTGTTGGATAAGTATAACGGGACTCCTCAGGGTAAGCTCTTTAATTGTGGATGGCTAATTTTATCAATATTACGCAGTTTCCCACTGTTTCTCTGATTATTAACCCACTGGTTCTCAGATTAGTGACTCACTTTTTCACTGATAACTGTCCCGCTGTTTCTCTGATTATTGACTAACTGTTACCCTGATTATTGACTCACTTATTTTCCTGATTATTGACTCACTTTTCCACTGAAGAGTGAATCACTGCTTCTCTGATTATTGAGTCACCGCTTCTCAGATTATTGACCGACTGTTTATCAGATTATTGTTGCACTGTTTCTCAGATTATTGACCGGCTCTTTCTCTGATTATTGACCAAATGTTTGTTTGATTATTGTCTCTCTATTTCTCTGATTATTAAAGCACTGTTTCTGCGATTATTGACCAACTGTTTCTCTGAATATTCACTCACTGTTTCCCTGATTAGTCACTCACTGCTTCCTTTATTATTGACCGTCAATTTCACTGATAGTTCACTCAATCTTTTTCTGATTTTTGGATCTCTGTTTCACTGATTGTTGACTAAGCGATTCCCTGATTATTGACTAATTGTTTCCTTGATTATTGACCCACTGATTATGTGGTTATTTACTCACTCTTTCTCTGATTATTCACTTACTCTATCTCTGATTCTTGAATCGCTGTTTCACTGAATATTGTCGCGGTTCACCTGAATATTGACACAATGGTTCCATGAATATTGACCAACGGTTTATGTAACTATTTACTCACTGTTTCTCTGATTATTCTCCCACAGTTTCTCTGAATATTCACTGCATGTTTCTCTCATTATTGACATGCTGTTTCTCAGATTAGCGACTCACTGTTTCTCAAATTATTGACCCACAGTTTCTCTGATTATTGACTCACTGTTTCTCTGATTATTGACTCACTGTTACCATGATTATTGACTCACTGTTTCTCTGATTATTGACACAATTTTTCTCGGATTATTGACTCACTGTTTCTCAGATTATTGAATGACTGTTTCTCTTATTATTGACTCACTGCTTCTCTGATTATTGAACTGCTGTTTCTCAGATTATTGACCCACAGTTTATCAGATTATTGACGCACTTTTTCTCTGATTATTGAACCACTGTTTATCTCATTATTGACTCACTGTTTCTCTGATTATTAACTAACTGTTACCCTGATTATTGAAGCACTTTTTCCTTGATTATTGAATCACTGTTTCTTTGATTATTGAATCACTTTTTCTCTGAATATTGACACACTGCTTCTCAGAATCTCGAACGTCCGTTTATCAGATTATTGATGCACTGTTTCTCTCATTATTGACTAATAGTTTCTTTGATTAGTGACTCGCAGTTTCTCTGATTACTCACAAAGCTTCGCTGATTATTCACTCAATGTTTCCCTGATTATTGATCAACTGTTTTTTGATTATTGACCAACTGTTTCTCTGAATTTTCACTCACTGTTTCTCTGATTAGTCACTCACTCTTTCCCTGATTACTGATCCACTGTTTCCCTGATTTTCGACCCAAAGTTTCTCTGATTATACGCTCATAGCTTTTCTGATTATTCACTCATGCTTCCTCTGATTATTGACCTACTGATTCTCTCATCATTCACGTACTCTTTAATTGATTATGCACTCACTGTTCCAAGATTATTGACCCTTGGTTTCTCTGATTATTCACCAACTGTTTCCCTGAGTTTTCAAACAATCTTCCTCTGATTATTCACTCACTGGTTCTCTGATTTTTGGAACGCTTTTTCACTGATTATATACTCACAGTTTCTCAGATTATTGACTCACTTTTACCCTGATTATTGACTCACTCTTTCTCTAATTATTGACTCACTCTTTTTCTGATTATTCACTCACTGCTTCTCTGATTATTGACTCATTATTTCCCTGATTATGTAGATACTCCAACTAGGAAAGGGGCAATACTGGACCTAGTATTAGGAATGGACATGTCCTGTTGATCGAAGTTTCAGTAGGGAAGCATTTTGCGAAAAATGTCCATAATTCAGTAAGTTCCCAGGTAGTGTTGGATAAGTATAACGGGAGTCCACAGGGTAAGCTCTTTAATTGTGGAATGTTAATTTTATCAATATTACGCAATTCCCACTGTTTCTCTGATTATTGACCCGCTGTTTCTTAGATTAGTGACTCACTGTTTCTCAGATAACTGACCCGCTGTTTCTCTGATTATTGACTAACTGTTACCCTGATTATGGACTCACTTATTTTCCTGATTATAGACTCACTTTTCCACTGAAGATTGAATCACTGTTTCTCTGATTATTGAGTCACTGCTTCTCAGATCATTGACCAACTGTTTATCAGATTATTGTTGCTCTGTTTCTCTGATTATTGACCCGCTGTTTCTCTAATTATTGAACAAATGTTTGTTTGATTATTGACTTTCTGTTTCTCTGTTTATTAAGCCACAGTTTCTCTGATTATTGACCAACTGTTTCTCTGAATATTCATTCAATGTTTCCCTGATTAGTCACTAAATGTTTCCTTTATTATTGTCCCTCAATTTCTCTGATTGTTCACTCAATCTTTTTCTGATTTTTGAATCTCTGTTTGACTGATTTTTGTCACTGTTCCCCTGATTGTTGACTCACTGGTTCCCTGATTATTGACTAACTGTTTCCCTGATTTTTGACTCACTGATTATGTGGTTATTTACTTACTGTTTCTCTGATTATTCACTTACTCTATCTCTGATTTTTGAATCCCTGTTTCACTGAATATTGTCGCTGTTCCCCTGAATATTGACACACTGGTTCCCTGAATATTGACCCACGCTTTATGTACTATTTATTCACAGCTTCTCTAATTATTCTCCCACAGTTTCTCTGAATATTCACTCCATGTTTCTCACATTATTGACATTCTGTTCGTCAGATTAGCGACTCAATGTTACTCAAATTATTGACCCACTGTTTCTCTGATTATTGACTCGCTGTTTCTCTAATTATTGACTCACTGTTACCATGATTATTTCCCTGATTATTGACACAATTTTTTCTCGGAATATTGACTCACTTTTTCTCTGATTATTGAAGCACTGTTTCTCTGATTATTGAACCACTGTTTATCTTTTTATTGACTCACTTTTTCACTGATTACTAACTAACTGTTACCTTCATTATTGGCTCAATTTTTCCTTGATTATTGAATCACTGTTTCTATGATTATTGAATCACTGTTTCTCTGAATATCGACTCACTGCTTCTCAGAATCTCGAACGTCCGTTTATCAGATTATTGATGCACTGTTTCTCTCATTATTGACTAATAGTTTCTTTGATTAGTGACTCGCTGTTTCTCTGATTATTCACACTGTATCACAGATTATTCACTCAATGTTTTCCTGACTATTGATCCACTGATTTTCTGAGTATTGACCAACAGTTTCTCTGAATATTCACTCACTGTTTCTCTGATTAGTTACTCACTCTTTCCCTGATTACTGACCCACTGTTTCTCTGATTATTGACCCAAAGTTTCTCTGATTATTCGCTCATAGCTTCTCTGATTATTCACTTATGCTTCCTCTGATTGTTGACCGACTGATTCTCTGATCATTCACGTACTGTTTATCTGATTATGTACTCACTGTTCCAAGATTATTGACCCACTGTTTCTCTGATTATTCACCAACTGTTGGCCTGATTATTCACACACTCTTCCTCTGATTATTCACTCACTGGTTCTCTGATTTTTGGAACGTTTTTTCACTGATTATATACTCACAGTTTCTCAGATTATTGACTCACTTTTACCCTGATTATTGACTCACTCTTTCTCTAATTATTGACTCACTCTTTTTCTGATTATTCACTCACTGCTTCTCTGATTATTGACTCATTATTTCCCTGATTATGTGGGCACTCCAACTAGGAAAAGGGCAATACTGGACCTCGTATTAGGAATGGACATGTCCTGTTGATCGAAGTTTCAGTAGGGAAGCATTTTGCGAATAATGTCCATAATTCAGTAAGTTCCCAGGTAGTGTTGGATAAGTATAACGGGAGTCCTCAGGGTAAGCTCTTTAATTGTGGAATGTTAATTTTATCAATATTACGCAATTCCCACTGTTTCTCTGATTATTGACCCGCTGTTTCTTAGATTAGTGACTCACTGTTTCTCAGATAACTGACACGCTTTTTCTCTGATTATTGACTAACTGTTACCCTGATTATGGACTCACTTATTTTCCTGATTATTGACTCACTTTTCCACTGAAGATTGAATCACTGTTTCTCTGATTATTGAGTCACCGCTTCGCAGATTATGGACCGACTGTTTATCAGATTATCGTTGCACTGTTTCTCTGATTATTGACCCGCTGTTTCTCTAATTATTGAACAAATGTTTGTTTGATTATTGACTTTCTGTTTCTCTGTTTATTAAGCCACAGTTTCTCTGAATATTGACCAACTGTTTCTCTGAATATTCACTCACTGTTTCTCTGATTAGTCACTCAATGCTCCCTTTATTTTTGACCCTCAATTTCTCTTATTGTTCACTCAATCTTTTTCTGATTTTTGAATCTCTGTTTCACTGATTGTTGTCGCTGTTCCCCTGATTGTTGACTCACTGGTTCCCTGAAAATAGACCCACTGATTATGTGGTTATTTACTTACTGTTTCTCTGATTATTCACTTAATCTATCTCTGATTTTTGAATCCCTGTTTCACTGAATATGGTCGCTGTTCCCCTGAATATTGACATACTGGTTCCCTGAATAATGACCCACGGTTTATGTAACTATTTACTCACTGTTTCTCTAATTATTCTCCCACAGTTTCTCTGAATATTCACTCCGTGTTTCTCTCATTATTGACATGCTGTTTCTCAGATTAGTGACTCACTGTTTCTCAAATTATTGACTCACTGTTTCTCTAATTATTGACTCACTGTTGCCATGATTATTGACTCACTGTTTCACTGATTATTGACACAATTTTGCTCGGAATATTGACTCACTTTTTCTCTGATTATTGACTCACTGTTTCTCTGATTTTTGAATGACTGTTTCTCTTATTATTGACTCACTTTTTCTCTGATTATTGACCCGCTGTTTCTCAGATTATTGACACCCAGTTTATCAGATTATTGACGTACTGTTTTTCTGATTATTGAACCACTGTTGATCTGATTATTGGCTCACTTTTTCTCTGATTATTATCTAACTGTTACCCTGATTATTGACTCACTTTTTCCTTGATTATTGAATCACTGTTTCTATGATTATTGAATCACTGTTTCTCTGAATATTGACTCACGCCTTCTAAGAATGTCGAACGTCCATTTATCAGATTATTGATGCACTGTTTCTCTCATTATTGACTAATAGTTTCTTTGATTAGTGACTCGCTGTTTCTCTGATTATTCACACAGTTTTGCTGATTATTCACTCAATGTTTCCCTGGTTACTGACCCACTGTTTCTCTGATTATCGACCCAAAGTTTCTCTGATTATTGGCCCACTGGCTGTATGATTATTGACCAACTGTTTCTCTGATTATTCACTGATAGCTTCTCTGATTATTCACTCATGCTTCCTCTGAGTATTGACTGAATGATTCTTTGATCATTCACGTACTGTTTATCTGATTATGTACTCACTGTTCCAAGATTTTTGACCCTCTGTTTCTCTGATTATTCACCAATTGTGGCTCTAATTATTTACACAGTCTTCCTTTGATTATTCACTCACTGGTTCTCTGATTTTTGGAACGCTTTTTCACTGATTATATACCCACTGTTTCTCAGATTATTGACTCACTTTTACACTGATTAATGACTCACTGTTTCTCTAATTACTGACACATTCTTTTTCTGATTATTCACTCACGGCTTCTCTGATAATTGACTCATTATTTCCCTGATTATGTATATACTCCAACTAGGAACGGGGCAATACTGGACCTCGTATTAGGAATGGACATGTCCTGTTGATTGAAGATTCAGTAGGGAAGCATTTCGCGAAAAATGTCCATAATTCAGTAAGTTCCCAGATAGTGTTGGACAAGTATAACGGGAGTCCTCAGGGGAAGCTCTTTAATTGTGAATGACTAATTTTATCAACATTATGCAAATCCCACTGTTTCTCTGATTATTGACCCGCTGTTTCTTAGATTAGTGACTCACTGTTTCTCAGATAACTGACACTCTGTTTCTCTGATTATTGACTAAATGTTACCCTGATTATGGACTCACTTATTTTCCTGATTATTGACTCACTTTTCCACTGAAGATTGAATCACTGTTTCTCTGATTATTGAGTCACTGCTTCGCAGATTATGGACCGACTGTTTATCAGATTATTGTTGCTCTGTTTCTCTGATTATTGACCCGCTGCTTCTCTGATTATTGAACAAATGTTTGTTTGGTTATTGACTTTCTGTTTCTCTGTTTATTAAGCCACAGTTTTTCTGATTATTGACCAACTGTTTCTCTGAATATTCACTCACTGTTTCTCTGATTAGTCACTCACTCTTTCCCTGATTACTGATCCACTGTTTCTCTGATTATTGACCCAAAGTTTCTCTGATTATTCGCTCATAGCTTCTCTGATTATTCACTTATGCTTCCTCTGATTGTTGACCGACTGATTCTCTGATCATTCACGTACTGTTTATCTGATTATGTACTCACTGTTCCAAGATTATTGACCCAGTGTTTCTCTGATTATTCACCAACTGTTGGCCTGATTATTCACACACTCTTCCTCTGATTATTCACTCACTGGTTCTCTGATTTTTGGAACACTTTTTCACTGATTATATACGTACAGTTTCTCAGATTATTGACTCACTTTCACCCTGATTATTGACTCACTCTTTCTCTAATTATTGACTCACTCTTTTTCTGATTATTCACTCACTGCTTCTCTGATTATTGACTCATTATTTCCCTGATTATGTAGATACTCCAACTAGGAATGGGGCAATACTGGACCTAGTATTAGGAATGGACATTTCCTGTTGATCGAAGTTTCAGTAGGGAAGCATTTCGCGAAAAATTTCCATAATTCAGTAAGTTCTCAGGTAGTGTTGAATAAGTATAATGGGAGTCCTCAGGGTAAGCTCTTTAATTGTTGATGGCTAATTTTATCAATATTACGCAATTCCCACTGTTTCTCTAATTATTGACCCGCTTTTTCTTAGATTAGTGACTCACTGTTTCTCAGATAACTGACCCGCTGTTTCTCTGATTATTGACTAACTGTTACCCTGATTATTGACTCACTTATTTTCCTGATTATAGACTCACTTTTCTGCTGAAGATGGAATCACTGTTTCTCTGATTATTGAGTCACTGCTTCTCAGATGATTGACCGACTTTTTATCAGATTATTCTTGCTCTGTTTCTCTGATTATTGACCCGCTGTTCCTCTGATTTTTGAACAAATGTTTGTTTGATTATTGACTCTCTGTTTCTCTGTTTATTAAACCACAGTTTCTCTGATTATTGCCCAACTGTTTCTCTGAATATTCACTCACTGTTTCCCTGATTAGTCACTCAATGTTTCCTTTATTATTGACCCTCAATTTCTCTTATTGTTCACTCAATCTTTTTCCGATTTTTGAATCTCTGTTTCACTGATTGTTGTCGCTGTTCCCCTGATTGTGGACTCACTGGTTCCCTGAAAATAGACCCACTGATTATGTGGTTATTTACTTAATGTTTCTCTGATTATTCACTTAATCTATCTCTGATTTTTGAATCCCTGTTTCACTGAATATTGTCGCTGTTCCCCTGAATATTGACATACTGGTTCCCTGAATAATGACCCACGGTTTATGTAACTATTTACTCACTGTTTCTCTAATTATTCTCCCACAGTTTCTCTGAATATTCACTCCGTGTTTCTCTCATTATTAACATGCTGTTTCTCAGATTAGCGACTCACTGTTTCTCAAATTTTTGACCCCCTGTTTCTCTGATTATTGACTCACTGTTTCTCTAATTATTGACTTACTGTTACCATGATTATTGACTCACTGTTTCTCTGATTATTGACTCACTCTTTTTCTGATTATGCACTCACTGCTTCTCTGATTATTGACTCATTATTTCCCTGATTATGTAGATACTCCAACTAGGAACGGGGCAATACTGGACCTAGTATCAGGAATGGACATGTCCTGTTGATCGAAGTTTCAGTAGGGAAGCATTTCGCGAAAAATTTCCATAATTCAGTAAGTTCTCAGGTCGTGTTGAATAAGTATAATGGCAGTCCTCAGGGTAAGCTCTTTAATTGTGGATGGCTAATTTTATCAATATTACGCAATTCCCACTGTTTCTCTGATTATTGACCCGCTGTTTCTTAGATTAGTGACTCACTGTTTCTCAGATAACTGACCCGCTGTTTCTCTGCTTATTGACGAACTGTTATCCTGATTATTGACTCACTTATTTTCCTGATTATAGACTCACTTTTCCACTGAAGATTGAATCACTGTTTCTCTGATTATTGAGTCACTGCTTCGCTGATTATGGACCGACTGTTTATCAGATTATCGTTGCTCTGTTTCTCTGATTATTGACCCGCTGTTTCTCTAATTATTGAACAAATGTTTGTTTGATTATTGACTTTCTGTTTCTCTGTTTATTAAGCCACAGTTTCTCTGATTATTGCCCAACTGTTTCTCTGAATATTCACTCACTGTTTCCCTGATTAGTCACTCAATGTTTCCTTTATTATTGACCCTCAATTTCTCTAATTGTTCTCTCAATCTTTTTCTGATTTTTGAATCTCTGTTTCACTGATTGTTGTCGCTGTTCCCCTCATTGTTGACTCACTGGTTCCCTGATTATTGACTAACTGTTTCCCTGACTATTGACTCACTGATTGTGTGGTTATTTACTTACTGTTTCTCTGAATATTCACTTACTCTATCTCTGATTTTTGAATCCCTGTTTCACTGAATATTGTCGCTGTTCCCCTGAATATTGACACACTGGTTCCCTGAATATTGACCCACGCTTTATGTAACTATTGACTCACAGCTTCTCTAATTATTCTCCCACAGTTTCTCTGAATATTCACTCCATGTTTCTATCATTATTGACATTCTGTTCCTCAGATTAGCGACTCACTGTTACTCAAATTATTGACCCACTGTTTCTCTGATTATTGACTCACTGTTTCTCTGATTATTGAATGACTGTTTCTCTTATTATTGACTGACTGTTTATCTCATTATTGATCCGTTGTTTCTCAGATTATTGACCCGCAGTTTATCAGATTATTGAAGCACTGTTTCTCTGATTATTGAACCACTGGTTATCTGATTATTGACTCACTTTTTCTCTGATTATTAACTAACTGTTACCCTCATTATTGGCTCAATTTTTCCTTGATTATTGAATCACTGTTTCTATGATTATTGAATCACTGTTTCTCTGAATATCGACTCACTGCTTCTCAGAATCTCGAACGTCCGTTTATCAGATTATTGATGCACTGTTTCTCTCATTATTGACTAATAGTTTCTTAGATTAGTGACTCGCAGTTTCTCTGATTATTCACACTGTATCACAGATTATTCACTCAATGTTTTCCTGACTATTGATCTACTGATTTTCTGATTATTCACTCACTGTTTCTCTGAATATTCACTCACTGTTTCTCTGATTAGTCACTCACTCTTTCCCTGATTACTGACCCACTGTTTCTCTGATTATCGACCCAAAGATTCTCTGATTATTCGCTCATAGCTTCTCTGATTATTCACTTATGCTTCCTCTGATTGTTGACCGACTGATTCTCTGATCATTCACGTACTGTTTATTTGATTATGGACTCACTTTTCCAAGATTATTGACCCACTGTTTCTCTGATTATTCACCAACTGTTGGCCTGATTATTCACACACTCTTCCTCTGATTATTCACTCACTGGTTCTCTGATTTTTGGAACGTTTTTTCACTGATTATATACTCACAGTTTCTCAGATTATTGACTCACTTTTACCCTGATTATTGACTCACTCTTTCTCTAATTATTGACTCACTCTTTTTCTGATTATTCACTCACTGCTTCTCTGATTATTGACTCATTATTTCCCTGATTATGTGGACACTCCAACTAGGAAAAGGGCAATACTGGACCTCGTATTAGGAATGGACATGTCCTGTTGATCGAAGTTTCAGTAGGGAAGCATTTTGCGAATAATGTCCATAATTCAGTAAATTCCCAGGTAGTGTTGGATAAGTATAACGGGAGTCCTCAGGGTAAGCTCTTTAATTGTGGAATGTTAATTTTATCAATATTACGCAATTCCCACTGTTTCTCTGATTATTGACCCGCTGTTTCTTAGATTAGTGACTCACTGTTTCTCAGATAACTGACACGCTTTTTCTCTGATTATTGACTAACTGTTACCCTGATTATGGACTCACTTATTTTCCTGATTATTGACTCACTTTTCCACTGAAGATTGAATCACTGTTTCTCTGATTATTGAGTCACTGCTTCGCAGATTATGGACCGACTGTTTATCAGATTATCGTTGCTCTGTTTCTCTGATTATTGACCCGCTGTTTCTCTAATTATTGAACAAATGTTTGTTTGATTATTGACTTTCTGTTTCTCTTGTTTATTAAGCCACAGTTTCTCTGAATATTGACCAACTGTTTCTCTGAATATTCACTCACTGTTTCCCTGATTAGTGACTCAATGTTCCCTTTATTATTGACCCTCAATTTCTCTGATTGTTCACTCAATCTTTTTCTGATTTTTGAATCTCTGTTTCACTGATTGTTGTCGCTGTTCCCCTGATTGTTGACTCACTGGTTCCCTGAAAATAGACCCACTGATTATGTGGTTATTTACTTACTGTTTCTCTGATTATTCACTTAATCTATCTCTGATTTTTGAATCCCTGTTTCACTGAATATTGTCGCTGTTCCCCTAAATATTGACATACTGGTTCCCTGAATAATGACCCACGGTCTATGTAACTATTTACTCACTGTTTCTCTAATTATTCTCCCACAGTTTCTCTGAATATTCACTCCGTGTTTCTCTCATTATTGACATGCTGTTTCTCAGATTAGCGACTCACTGTTTCTCAAATTATTGACTCACTGTTTCTCTAATTATTGACTCACTGTTACCATGATTATTGACTCACTGTTTCTCTGATTATTGACACAATTTTGCTCGGAATATTGACTCAGTTTTTCTCTGATTATTGACTCACTGTTTCTCTGATTTTTGAATGACTGTTTCTCTTATTATTGACTCACTTTTTCTCTGATTATTGACCCACTGTTTCTCAGATTATTGACACCCAGTTTATCTGATTATTGACGTGCTGTTTTTCTGATTATTGAACCACTGTTTATCAGATTATTGGCTCACTTTTTCTCTGATTATTATCTAACTGTTACCCTGGTTATTGACTCAATTTTTCCTTGATTATTGAATCACTGTTTCTATGATTACTGAATCACTGTTTCTCTGAATGTTGACTCACTTCTTCTAAGAATGTCGAGCGTCCATTTGTGAGATTATTGATGCACTGTTTCTCTCATTATTGACTAATAATTTCTTTGATTAGTGACTCGCTGTTTCTCTGATTATTCACACAGTTTGGCTGATTATTCACTCAATGTTTCCCTGATTACTGACCCACAGTTTCTCTGATTATCGACCCAAAGTTTCTCTGATTATTGGCCCACTGGCTGTATGATTATTGACCAACTGTTTCTCTGATTATTCACTGATAGCTTCTCTGATTATTCACTCATGCTTCCTCTGAGTATTGACTGACTGTTTCTCTGATCATTCACGTACTGTTTATCTGATTATGTACTCACTGTTCCAAGATTATTGACCCTCTGTTTCTCTGATTATTCACCAACTGTTGCCCTAATTATTTACACAGACTTCCTTTGATTATTCACTCACTGGTTCTCTGATTTTTGGAACGCTTTTTCACTGATCATATACCCACTGTTTCTCAGATTATTGACTCACTTTTACGCTGATTATTGACTCACTGTTTCTCTAATTACTGACACACTCTTTTGCTGATTATTCACTCACTACTTCTCTGATTATTGACTCATTATTTCCCTGATTATGTATATACTCCAACTAGGAACGGGGCAATACTGGACCTCGTATTAGGAATGGACATGTCCTGTTGATTGAAGATTCAGTAGGGAAGCATTTCGCGAAAAATGTCCATAATTCAGTAAGTTCCCAGATAGTGTTGGATAAGTATAACGGGAGTCCTCAGGATAAGCTCTTTAATTGTGAATGACTAATTTTATCAATATTACGCAAATCCCACTGTTTCTCTGATTATTGACCCGCTGTTTCTTAGATTAGTGACTCACTGTTTCTCAGATAACTGACATGCTGTTTCTCTGATTATTGACTAACTGTTACCCTGATTATGGACTCACTTATTTTCCTGATTATTGACTCACTTTTCCACTGAAGATTGAATCACTGTTTCTCTGATTATTGAGTCAAAGCTTCTCAGATTATGGACCGACTGTTTATCAGATTATTGTTGCTCTGTTTCTCTGATTATTGACCCGCTGTTTCTCTGATTATTGAACAAATGTTTGTTTGGTTATTGACTTTCTGTTTCTCTGTTTATTAAGCCAAAGTTTCTCTGATTATTGACCAACTGTTTCTCTGAATATTCACTCACTGTTTCCCTGATTAGTCACTCAAAGTTTCCTTTATTATTGACCCTCAATTTCTCTGATTGTTCACTCAATCTTTTTCTGATTTTTGAATCTCTGTTTCACTGACTGTTGTCGCTGTTCCCCTGATTGTTGACTCACTGGTTCCCTGATTATTGACTAACTGTTTCCCTGATTATTGGCTCACTGATTATGTGGTTATTTACTTACTGTTTCTCTGATTATTCACTTACTCTATCTCTGATTTTTGAATCCCTGTTTCACTGAATATTGTCACTGTTCCCCTGAATATTGACATACTGGTTCCCTGAATATTGACACACGCATTATGTAACTATTTATTCACAGCTTCTCTAATTATTCTCCCACAGTTTCTCTGAATATTCACTCCATGTTTCTCTCATTATTGACATGCTGTTCCTCAGATTAGCAACTCACTGTTACTCAAATTATTGACCCACTGTTTCTCTGATTATTGGCTCACTGTTTCTCTAATTATTGACTCACTGTTACCATGATTATTGACTCACTGTTTCTCTGATTATTGACACAATTTTTTCTCGAAATATTGTCTCACTTTTTCTCTGATTATTGAATGACTGTTTCTCTTATTATTTACTGACTGTTTATCTGATTATTGACCCGCTGTTTCTCAGATTATTGACCCGCAGTTTATCAGATTATTGAAGCACTGTTTCTCTGATTATTGAACCACTGGTTATCTGAAAATTGACTCACTTTTTCTCTGATTATTAACTAACTGTTACCCTCATTATTGGCTCAATTTTTCCTTGATTATTGAATCACTGTTTCTATGATTATTGAATCACTGTTTCTCTGAATATCGACTCACTGCTTCTCAGAATCTCGAACGTCCGTTTATCAGATTATTGATGCACTGTTTCTCTCATTATTGACTAATAGTTTCTTTGATTAGTGACTCACTGTTTCTCTGATTATTCACACTGTATCACAGATTATTCACTCAATGTTTTCCTGACTATTGATCCACTGATTTTCTGAGTATTGACCAACTGTTTCTCTGAATATTCACTCACTGTTTCTCTGATTAGTCACTCACACTTTCCCTGATTACTGACCCACTGTTTCTCTGATTATTGACCCAAAGTTTCTCTGATTATTCGCTCATAGCTTCTCTGATTATTCACTTATGCGTCCTCTGATTGTTGACCGACTGATTCTCTGATCATTCACGTACTGTTTAACTGGTTATGTACTCACTGTTCCAAGATTATTGACCCACTGTATCTCTGATTATTCACCAACTGTTGGCCTGATTATTCACACACTCTTCCTCTGATTATTCACTCACTGGTTCTCTCATTTTGGAACGCTTTTTCACTGATTATATACGCACAGTTTCTCAGATTATTGACTCACTTTTACCCTGATTATTGACTCACTCTTTCTCTAATTATTGACTCACACTTTTTCTGATTATTCACTCACTGCTTCTCTGACTATTGACTCATTATTTCCCTGATTATGTGAGCACTCCAACTAGGATAAGGGCAATACTGGACCTTGTATTAGGAATGGACATGTCCTGTTGATCGAAGTTTCAGTAGAGAAGCATTTTGTGAAAAATGTCCATAATTCAGTAAGTTCCCAGGTAGTGTTGGATAAGTATAACGGGAGTCCTCAGGGTAAGCTCTTTAATTGTGGAATGTTAATTTTATCAATATTACGCAATTCCCACTGTTTCTCTGATTATTGACCCGCTGTTTCTTAGATTAGTGACTCACTGTTTCTCAGATAACTGACACGCTTTTTCTCTGATTATTGACTAACTGTTACCCTGATTATGGACTCACTTATTTTCCTGATTATTGACTCACTTTTCCACTGAAGATTGAATCACTGTTTCTCTGATTATTGAGTCACTGCTTCGCAGATTATGGACCGACTGTTTATCAGATTATCGTTGCTCTGTTTCTCTGATTATTGACCCGCTGTTTCTCTAATTATTGAACAAATGTTTGTTTGATTATTGACTTTCTGTTTCTCTGTTTATTAAGCCACAGTTTCTCTGAATATTGACCAATTGTTTCTCTGAATATTCACTCACTGTTTCCCTGATTAGTCACTCACTGTTTCCTTTACTATTGATCCACAATTTCTCTGATTGTTCACTCAATCTTTTTCTGATTTTTGAATCTCTGTTTCTGTCGCTGTTCCCCTGATTGTTGACTCACTGGTTCCCTGAAAATAGACCCACTGATTATGTGGTTATTTACTTACTGTTTCTCTGATTATTCACTTAATCTATCTCTGATATTTGAATCCCTGTTTCACTGAATATTGTCGCTGTTCCTTTAAATAGTGACATACTGGTTCCCTGAATAATGACCCACGGTTTATGTAACTATTTACTCACTGTTTCTCTAATTATTCTCCCACAGTTTCTCTGAATATTCACTCCGTGTTTCTCTCATTATTGACATGCTGTTTCTCAGATTAGCGACTCACTGTTTCTCAAATTATTGACTCACTGTGTCTCTAATTATTGACTCACTGTTGCCATGATTATTGACTCACTGTTTCTCTGATTATTGACACAATTTTGCTCGGAATATTGACTCACTTTTCCTCTGACTATTGACTCACTGTTTCTCTGATTTTTGAATGACTGTTTCTCTTATTATTGACTCACTTTTTCTCTGATTATTGACCCGCTGTTTCTCAGATTATTGACACCCAGTTTATCAGATTATTGACGTACTGTTTTTCTGATTATTGAACCACTGTTTATCTGATTATTGGCTCACTTTTTCTCTGATTATTATCTAACTGTTACCCTGGTTATTGACTCAATTTTTCCTTGATTATTGAATCACTGTTTCTATGATTATTAAATCACTGTTTCTCTGAATATTGACTCACTTCTTCTAAGAAAGTCGAACGTCCATTTATCAGATTATTGATGCACTGTTTCTCTCATTATTGACTAATAGTTTCTTTGATTAGTGACTCGCTGTTTCTCTGATTATTCACACAGTTTTGCTGAGTATTCACTCAATGTTTCCCTGATATCTGACCCACTGTTTCTCTGATTATCGACCCAAAGTTTCTCTGATTATTGGCCCACTGGCTGTATGATTATTGACCAACTGTTTCTCTGATTATTCGCTGATAGCTTCTCTGATTATTCATTCATGCTTCCTCTGAGTATTGACTGAATGATTCTCTGATCATTCACGTACTGTTTATCTGATTATGTACTCACTGTTCCAAGATTTTTGACCCTCTGTTTCTCTGATTATTCACCAACTGTTGCCCTAATTATTTACACAGTCTTCCTTTGATTATTCACTCACTGGTTCTCTGATTTTTGGAACGCTTTTTCTCTGATTATATACGCACAGTTTCTCAGATTATTGACTCACTTTTACGCTGATTATTGACTCACTGTTTCTCTAATTACAGACACACTCTTTTTCTGCTTATTCACTCACTGCTTCTCTGATTATTGACTCATTATTTCCCTGATTATGTATATACTCCAACTAGGAACGGGGCAATACTGGACCTCGTATTAGGAATGGACATGTCCTGTTGATTGAAGATTCAGTAGGGAAGCATTTCGCGAAAAATGTCCATAATTCAGTAAGTTCCCAGGTAGTGTTGGATAAGTATAACGGGAGTCCTCAGGATAAGCTCTTTAATTGTGAATGACTAATTTTATCAATATTACTCAAATCCCACTGTTTCTCTGATTATTGACCCGCTGTTTCTTAGATTAGTGACTCACTGTTTCTCAGATAACTGACATGCCGTTTCTCTGATTATTGACTAACTGTTACCCTGATTATGGACTCACTTATGTTCTGATTATTGACTCACTTTTCCACTGAAGATTGAATCACTGTTTCTCTGATTATTGAGTCAAAGCTTCTCAGATTATGGACCGACTGTTTATCAGGTTATTGTTGCTCTGTTTCTCTGATTATTGACCCGCTGTTTCTCTGATTATTGAACAAATGTTTGTTTGGTTATTGACTTTCTGTTTCTCTGTTTATTAAGCCACAGTTTCTCTGATTATTCACCAACTGTTTCTCTGAATATTCACTCACTGTTTCCCTGATTAGTCACTCAATGTTTCCTTTATTATTGACCCTCAATTTCTCTGATTGTTCACTCAATCTTTTTCTGATTTTTGAATCTCTGTTTCACTGTTTGTTGTCGCTGTTCCCCTGATTGTTGACTCACTGGTTCCCTGATTATTGACTAACTGTTTCCCTGATTATTGGCTCACTGATTATGTGGTTATTTACTTACTGTTTCTCTGATTATTCACTTACTCTATCTCTGATTTTTGAATCCCTGTTTCACTGAATATTGTCGCTGTTCCCCTGAATATTGACACACTGGTTCCCTGAATATTGACCCACACTTTATGTAACTATTGACTCACAGCTTCTCTAATTATTCTCCCACAGTTTCTCTGAATATTCATTCCATGTTTCTCTCATTATTGACATGCTGTTCCTCAGATTAGCGACTCACTGTTACTCAAATTATTGACCCACTGTTTCTCTGATTATTGGCTCACTGTTTCTCTAATTATTGACTCACTGTTACCATGATTATTGACTCACTGTTTCTCTGATTATTGACACAACTTTTTCTCGGAATATTGACTCACTTTTTCTCTGATTATTGAATGACTGTTTCTCTTATTATTTACTGACTGTTTATCTGATTATTGACCCGCTGTTTCTCAGATTATTGACCCGCAGTTTATCAGATTATTGATGCACTGTTTCTCTGATTATTGAACCACTGGTTATCTGAAAATTGACTCACTTTTTCTTTGATTATTAACTAACTGTTACCCTTATTATTGGCTCAATTTTTCCTTGATTATTGAATCACTGTTTCTATGATTATTGAATCACTGTTTCTCTGAATATCGACTCACTGCTTCTCAGAATCTCGAACGTCCGTTTATCAGATTATTGATGCACTGTTTCTCTCATTATTGACTAATAGTTTCTTTGATTAGTGACTCGCAGTTTCTCTGATTATTCACACTGTATCACTGATTATTCACTCAATGTTTTCCTGACTATTGATCCACTGATTTTCTGAGTATTGACCAACTGTTTCTCTGAATATTCACTCACTGTTTCTCTGAGTAGTCACTCACTCTTTCCCTGATTACTGACCCACTGTTTCTCTGATTATTGACCTAAAATTTCTCTGGTTATTCGCTCATAGCTTCTCTGATTATTCACTTATGCTTCCTCTGATTGTTGACCGACTGATTCTCTGATCATTCACGTACACTTTATCTGATTATGTACTCACTGTTCCAAGATTATTGACCCTCTGTTTCTCTGATTATTCACCAACTGTTGGCCTGATTCTTCACACACTCTTCCTCTCATTATTCACTCACTGGTTCTCTCATTTTTGGAACGCTTTTTCACTGATTATATACGCACAGTTTCTCAGATTATTGACTCACTTTTACCCTGATTATTGACTCACTCTTTCTCTAAATATTGACTCAATCTTTTTCTGATTATTCACTCACTGCTTCTCTGATTATTGACTCATTATTTCCCTGATTATGTAGATACTCCAACTAGGAACGGGGCAATACTGGACCTAGTATTAGGAATGGACATGTCCTGTTAATCGAAGTTTCAGTATGGAAGCATTTCGCGAAAAATGTCCATAATTCAGTAAGTTCCCAGGTAGTGTTGGATAAGTATAATGGGACTCCTCAGGGTAAGCTCTTTAATTGTTGATGGCTAATTTTATCAATATTACGCAATTCCCACTGTTTCTCTGATTATTGACCCGCTGTTTCTTAGATTAGTGACTCACTGTTTCTCAGATAACTGACCCGCTGTTTCTCTGATTATTGACTAACTGTTACCCTGATTATTGACTCACTTATTTTCCTGATTATAGACTCACTTTTCTGCTGAAGATGGAATCACTGTTTCTATGATTATTGAGTCACTGCTTCTCAGATGATTGACCGACTTTTTATCAGATTATTCTTGCTCTGTTTCTCTGATTATTGACCCGCTGTTTCTCTGATTTTTGAACAAATGTTTGTTTGATTATTGACTCTCTGTTTCTCTGTTTATTAAACCACAGTTTCTCTGATTATTGCCCAACTGTTTCTCTGAATATTCACTCACTGTTTCCCTGATTAGTCACTCAATGTTTCCTTTATTATTGACCCTCAATTTCTCTTATTGCTCACTCAATCTTTTTCCGATTTTTGAATCCCTGTTTCACTGAATATTGTCGCTGTTCCCCTGAATATTGACATACTGGTTCCCTGAATAATGACCCACGGTTTATGTAACTATTTACTCACTGTTTCTCTAATTATTCTCCCACAGTTTCTCTGAATATTCACTCCGTGTTTCTCTCATTATTAGCATGCTGTTTCTCAGATTAGCGACTCATTGTTTCTCAAATTTTTGACCCCCTGTTTCTCTGATTATTGACTCACTGTTTCTCTAATTATTGACTTACTGTTACCATGATTATTGACTCACTGTTTCTCTGATTATTGACTCACTGTTTCTCTGATTTTTGAATGACTGTTTCTCTTATTATTGACTCACTGTTTCTCTGATTATTGACCCGCTGTTTCTCAGATTATGACACCAAGTTTATCAGATGATTGACGTACTGTTTTTCTGATTATTGAACCACTGTTTATCTGATTATTGGCTCACTTTTTCTCTGATTATTATATACCTATTACCTTGATTATTGACTCACTTTTTCCTTGATTATTGAAAGCGACTCACTGTTTCTCAAATTTTTGACCCCCTGTTACCATGATTATTGACTCACTGTTTCTATGATTATTGACTTACTGTTACCATGATTATTGACTCACTGTTTCTATGATTATTGAATCACTGTTTCTCTGAATATTGACTCTTTCTTCTAAGAATGTCGAACGTCCATTTATCAGATTATTGATGCACTGTTTCTCTCATTATTGACTAATAGTTTCTTTGATTAGTGACTCGCTGTTTCTCTGATTATTCACACAGTTTTGCTGATTATTCACTCAATGTTTCCCTGATTACTGACCCACTGTTTCTCTGATTATCGACCCAAAGTTTATCTGATTATTGGCCCACTGGCTGCATGATTATTGACCAACTGTTTCTCTGATTATTCACTGATAGCTTCTCTGATTATTCACTCATGCTTCCTCTGAGTATTGACTGAATGATTCTCTGATCATTCACGTACTGTTTATCTGATTATGTACTCACTGTTCCAAGATTTTTGCCCCTCTGTTTCTCTGATTATTCACCAACTGTTGCCCTAATTTTTTACACAGTCTTCCTTTGATTATTCACTCACTGTTTCTCTGATTTTTGGAACGCTTTTTCACTGATTATATACGCACAGTTTCTCAGATTATTGACTCACTTTTACGCTGATTATTGACTCACTGTTTCTCTAATTACTGACACACTCTTTTTCTGATTATTCACTCACGGCTTCTCTGATTATTGACTCATTATTTCCCTGATTATGTATATACTCCAACTAGGAACGGGGCAATACTGGACCTCGTATTAGGAATGGACATGTCCTGTTGATTGAAGATTCAGTAGGGAAGCATTTCGCGAAAAATATCCATAATTCAGTAAGTTCCCAGATAGTGTTGGATACGTAAAACGGGAGTCCTCAGGATAAGCTCTTTAATTGTGGATGACTAATTTTATCAATATTACGCAAATCCTACTGTTTCTCTGATTATTGACCCGCTGTTTCTTAGATTAGTGACTCACTGTTTCTCAGATAACTGACACGCTGTTTCTCTGATTATTGACTAACTGTTACCCTGATTATGGACTCACTTATTTTCCTGATTATTGACTCACTTTTCCACTGAAGATTGAATCACTGTTTCTCTGATTATTGAGTCAACGCTTCTCAGATTAGTGACAGACTGTTTATCAGATTATTGTTGCACTGTTAGTTTGATTATTGACCCGCTGTTTCTCTGCTTATTGAACAAATGTTTGTTTGATAATTGATTCTCTGTTTCTCTGATTATCAAAGCACTGTTTCTCTGATTATTGATCAACTGTTTTTCTGAATATTCACTCACTGTTTCCCTGATTAGTCACTCACTGTTTCCTTTATTATTGATCCACAATTTCTCTGTATGTTCACTCAATCTTTTTCTGATTTTTGAATCTCTGTTTCACTGATTGTTGTCGCTGTTCCCCTGATTGTTGACTCACTGGTTCCCTGATTATTGACTAATTGTTTCCCTGATTATTGACCCACTGATTATGTGGTTATTTACTTACTGTTTCTCTGATTATTCACTTACTCTATCTCTGATTTTTGAATCGCTGTTTCCCTGAATATTGTCGCGGTTACCCTGAATATTGACACACTGGTTCCATGAATATTGACCCACACTTTATGTAACTATTTACCCACTGTTTCTCTGATTATTCTCCCACAGTTTCTCTGAATATTCACTCCATGTTTCTCTCATTATTGACATGCTGTTTCTCAGATTAGCGACTCACTGTTTCTCAAATTATTGACCCACTGTTTCTCTGATTATTGACCCACTGTTTCTCTAATTATTGCCTTACTGTTACCATGATTATTGACTCACTGTTTCTCTGATTATTGACACAATTTTTCTCGGAATATTGACTCATTTTTCTCTGAATATTGACTCACTGTTTCTCTGATTATTGAATGACTCTTTCTCTTATTATTGACTCACTGTTTCATGATTACTAACTCACTGTTTCTCTGATTATTGACCCAATCTTTCTCTGATTATTCACTCACTGCTTCTCCGATTCTTCACTATCTGTTTCTCTGATTATTTAACCACAGTTCCTCTGATTATTCACCCACTCTTTCTCAGATTATTGCTTCCCTGTTTCTCTGATTATTCACCCAATGTTGCTCTGATTATTGACCGTCTGGTTCTATGATGTTTGACACGCTGTTTCTCAGATTAGTAACTCACTGTTTCTCAGATTACTAACCCTCTGTTTCTCTGAAAATGAACTCACTGTTTCTCTGATTATTGACTCACTGTTTCCCTGATTATTGAATCACTGTTTCTCAGATTATTGACCCACTGTTTTTCAGATTATTGACACACTATTTCTCTGATTATTGATCCGCTGTTCCTCTGATTATTGACTCGCTGTTTCTCGGATCTTTGACTCACTGCTGCTAATTATAGACATAATCTTTCTCTGATTATTGACACATTTATTTTCTGATTATTGCCCCACAATTTCTATGATTTTTGACTCATTCTTTCTCTGATTATTCACTCATTGTTTCTCTGCTTATTTACTCTAAATTTCACTGATTTTTGAATCACTGTTTCACTGATTATTGCCATTGTTCCCCTAATTATTCACACACCATTTTCTGAAAATTCACTCACTGTTTCTCTGATTATTCACTCACTGTTTCACTGATTATTTACTACCTGTTTTTCTGATTATTCTCTCAATGTTTCTGTGATTATTGAGTCAATGTTTCTCTGATTTGTTACCAAAAGTTTCTCTGATTATTCACTCACATGTTCTCTGATTATTCGCTCATTTCTTCTCTGATTATTCACTCAATGTTTCTATGATTGACCCTTTAATTCATTTATTTTCTGATTATTGGTTACTATGATTTTTGACTCACTGTTTCTCTGATTATTCACTGATTGTTTCTCTGATTATTCACTCAATGTTTCTCTGATTATTCAACCAATGTTTCTCTCATTATTGACCAAAAGTTTCTCTGATTATTCACTCACTGTTTCTCTGATTATTTCCTCTCTGCTTCACTGATTTTCGGTTCACTGCTTCACTGATTATTTCCGCTGTTCCCCTAATTAATGACCCACTGTTTTCCTGAATATTCACTCACAATTTATTTGATTATTCACTCACTGTTTCTCTGATTATTAAGTCAATGTTTCTCTGATTATTGAACAAATGTTTCTCTGATTACTCACTCACTGTTTCTCTCATTAATCACTCATTGTTTCACGGACTATTCACCCACTGTTCCTCTCATTATTGACCCAAAGTTTCTCTCATTATTCACTCACAGTCCCTTTGATTATTTACTCTCCATTTCACTGATTTTTGAATCACTGCTTCACTGATTAATGTTGTTGTTCCCCTAAGTCTTGACCCACTGTTATCCTGATTAGTCACTCACTATTTCTCTGAATATTCACTCTATTTTTCTCTGATTATTCACTCAATATTTCTCTGATTATTGACACACTGTTAACCTCATTATTAACTCCCTGTCTCCCTGATTATTGAGCAACGGTTTCTCAGATTATTGACTCTTTGTTTGCCTGATTATTGACTCACTCTTTCCCTGATTATTGACTAACTGTTTCTCTGATTGTTCACCCACCTTTTCTCTGATTATTCACTCACTGTTTCTCGTATTATTTGCCGACTGTTTCTCTGATCATTCACCCATTGTTTTTCAGGTTAATAATTTGCTGTTTCTCTATTATTAACCCTCTGTTTCTCAGATTAGCGACTCACTGTTTCACAGGTTACTGACAATCTGTTTCTCTGATTATTTACTCACTGTTTCCATAATTATTGTCTCCTTGTTTCTCTGATTTTTGAGTCACTGCATATAATTATAGATGCAGTGTTCTATCATTATTGACTCTGTTTCTCAGGTTACTGCCTCACTATTGCCCTGATTATTGACACACTGTTGCTCAGATTATTGACCCACTCTTTATCAGATTAATGACGCACTGCTTCTCTGATTATGGACACACTGTTCTTCTGATTATTGAATCGCTGTTTCTCTAATCTTTGACTCACACCATCTAATAATAGACACACTTTTTCTCTGATTAATGACTCATTTATTTTCTGACTATTGCCCCACGGTTCCTATGATTTTTGAGTCACTGTTTCTCTGATTATTCAGTCATTGTTTCTCTGATTATTGCCCCACTGTTCCTCTGATTATTGAACGAAACTTTCTCTGATTATTCACTCACTGTTTCTCTGCTTATTTACTCTCTGTTTCACTGATTTTTGAATCATTGTTTCACTGAATGTTGTTGCTCTTCTCCTATTTATTGGCCCACATTTTTCCGGATTATTCACTCACTGCTTCTCAGATTATTTACTCACTGTTTCTCTGATTATTGACTCACGGTTTCCCCGATTATTGACCAATGCTTTCTCCGAATATTGACTCACTGTTTCTCTCAGCATTGACTCACTGTTTCTCTGATTATTGGCCCACTGTTTCTCTGATTATTCACCCAATGTTTCTCTGATTATTGTCCCACTGTTTCTCTGATTGTTGACCCGTTGTTTCTCAGCATAGCGACTCACTGTTTCTGAGATTCCTGACCAACTGTTGCTCTGATTATTGACTCACTGTTTCTCTTTTTATACACTCACTGTTATCCTGATTATTGACTCACTGTTTCTCTGATTACTGACTTACTGCATCTCACATTATTGACCCACTGTTTATGAGATTATTGACGGACTGTTTCTCTGATTATTGACCCACTGTTTTTCTGATTTTTGACCCTTCAGTTTTTCAGATTATTCACTCACTGCTTCTCTGATTATTCACTCACTCTTTCTACGATTATTGGACCACTGTTTTTCTGATTATTCACCCACTGTTTCTCAGGTTTTTGATTCGCTGTTTCTCAGATTATTGACCCGCTGTTTCTCTGATTTTTGACCGGTTGTTTTGCTGATTAGTGACTCACTATTTGTCAGATTACCGACCCTCTGTTTCTCTGATAATTAACTCACAGTTTCATTGATTATTGACTCACTGTTCCTCTGATTATTGTCTCACTGTTTACCTGATTATTGACTCATTGCTTTTCTGATTCTTGCCCAACTATTTATATGATTATTGTCGATGTTTCCTCAAATGTGGAAACATGGTTTCTCTGATGATTGACTCTATTTACCCTTGATTTTTAACTCAGTTTCCCGGATTATTGTCTCACTATTTCCCTGATTATTGACTCATTGTTTCACTGAGTATTGGCTCACTGTTATCATGATTATTGACTCGCTGTTTCTCTGATTTTTGACCCACTTTTTCTCTGATTATTCACTCACTGTTTCTCTGATTATTCACTCAATGTTCCTCTGATAATTGGCCCACTGTTACTCTGATTATTGACCAAAGGTTTCTCCGATTATTTACTCTCTGTTTCACTGATTTTTGAATCACTGTTTCACTGATTGTTGTTGATGTTCTCTTAATTATTGACCCAGTTTTCCTGACTATTCACTCACTGTTTCTCTGATTATTGGCCCACTGTTTCTCTGATTATTCATCCGCTGTTTCTCTAATTATTGTCCCACTGTTTCTCTGATTATTGACCTGCTGCTTCTCAGCTTAGCGACTCACTGTTTCTGAGATTCCTGACCAACTGTTGCTCTGATTATTCACTCACTGTTTCTCTTTCTATACACTCACTGTTATCCTGGTTATTGACTCACTGTTTCTATAATTATTGACATACTGTTTCTCACATTATTGACCCACTGTTTATCAGGTTATTGACGGATTGTTCTTCTGATTATTGACCCGCTGTTTCTCTGATTTCTGACCGACTGTTTCTCTGATTATTCACTCATTCTTTCTATGATTATTGGACCACTGTTTGCCAGGTTATTGATTCGCATTTCTCTGATTTTTGACCCGCTGTTTCTCTGATTTGTGACCCGCTGTTTCACAGATTAGTGACTCACTATTTACCAGATTACCGACCCTCTGTTTCTCTGTTAATTAACTCATTGTTTCTATCATTATTGACTCACTGTTTCTCTGATTATTGTCTCACTGTTTACCTGACTATTGACTCACTGTTGCTCAGTTTATGGACCCGCTGTTCTTCTGATTATTGACTCGCTGTTTCTCAGCTCTATGACTCACTGCCATTTATTATAGACATACTGTTTCCTTGATTATTGACTCATTTGTTTTCTGATTATTTTCCACGGTTTCTATGATGATTGACCCACTGTTTCTCTGATTTATTACCAAACGTTTCTCTAATTATTCACTCACTGCTTCTCTAATTATTTACTCTCCATTTCACTGGATTTTGAATCACTATTTCACTGATTATTGTCGCTGTTCCCCTAATTATTGACCCAGAGTTTTCTTGATTAGTCACTCACTGTTTTTCTCATTATGCACTCGCCATTTCTCTGATTATTCACTCATTATTTCACTGATTATTGAACTACTGTTTCTCTGATTATTGACCAACATTTCCTCTGATTACTGACTCACTGTTTCACTGATTATTGACTCACTGTTACCCTGATTATTGACTCCCTGTCTCCCTGATTATTGAGCAATGCTTTCTCAGATTATTGACTTACTGTTTGCCTGATTATTGACTCACTGTTTCATGATTATTGACTCGCTGTTTCTCTGATTATTGACTCCCTGTCTCCCTGATTATTGACCAATGCTTTCTCAGATTATAGACTCACAGTTTGCTTGATTATGGACTCACTGCTTCTCCGATTATTCACTCATTTTTTCTCTGATTATTGGACCACTGTTTCTCTCATTATTCACCCACCCTTTCTGAGGTTATTGATTCTCTGTTTCTCTGATTATTGACCCGATGTTTCTCTGATTATTGACCCGTTGATTCTCTGATGTTTGACCAGCTGGTTTCCAGGTGCACAACTCACTGTTTCTCAGATTACTGACCCTCTGTTTCTCTAATAATTTACTCACTGTTTCTCTGATTTTTGACTCACTGTTTCTCTGATTATTGTTTCACTCTTTTCCTGATTATTGACTCACTGTTGCACTGATTATTGACTCACTGCTACCGTGATTATTGACTCCCTGTCTCCCTGATTATTGACCAATGCTTTCTCAAGTTATTGACTCACAGTTTGCTTGATTATTGACTCTATGTTTCCCTGATTATTGATTCTCTGTTTCCCTGATTATTGACCCACCTTTTCTCTGATTATTCACTCACTGCTTCTCCGATTATTCACTCACCATTTCTCTGATTATTGGACCTCTGTTTCTCCGATTATTCACCCAATCTTTCTGAGGTTATTGATTCCCTGTTTCTCTGATTATTGACCTGATGTTTCTCTGATTATTGACCTGCTGGTTCTCTGATATTTGACCCGCTGGTTTCCAGGTGCGCAACTCACTGTTTCTCAGATTACTGACCCTCTGTTTCTCTGATAATTTACTCACTGTTTCTCTGATTTTTGACTCACTGTAGCTCAGATTATTGACTCACTCTTTATCAGATTATTGTCACACTGTTTCTCTGATTATTGACCCGCTGTTCCTCTGATTATTGACTCAATGTTTCTCTGATCTTTGACTCACTGCTTCTAATTATAGTCACACTGTTTCTCTGATTATTGACTCTCTGTTCCTCTGATTATTTACTCACTGTTTCACCGATTATTGATTCACTCTTCAACTGATTATTGACTCCTTCTGTCCCTGATTATTGACCAAAGGTTTCTCAGATTATTGACTCAAAGTTTGCCTGAATATTGACTCAATGTTTCATGAATATTGACTCACTGTTTCTCAGATTATTAACCCACTCTTTCTCTGATTATTCACTCACTGCTTCTCCGATTATTCACTCACTGTTTCTCAGGTTACTGATTCCCTGTTTCTCTGATTATTGATTTGTTTGTTCTCTGATTACTGACCCGCTGGTTCTCTGATGTTTGACACGCTGGTTCTCAGATTAGCAACTCACTGTTTCTCAGATTACTGACCCTCTGTTTAACTGATAATTTACTCACTGTTTCTCAGATTATTGACTCACTGTTTCTCTGATTATTGTTTCTCTGTTTCCCTGATTATAGACTCAACGTTGCTCAGATTATTGACCCACTGTTTATCAGATTACTGACGCACTGTTTCTCTAATTATTCACTCAATGTTTCACTGATTATTGACTCACTGTCACTCTGATTATTGACCAACTGCTACCCTTATTATTCACTCACTGCTTCTCTGATTATTAACTCAATGTTTCTTTGATTATTGGCCCATTGTTTCTCTGATTATACACCCCCTGTTTCTCAGGTTATTGATTCACAGTTTCTCTGATTTTTGACCTATAATTTTCTCATTATTGAGCCACTGTTTCTCTGATTATTGACCAGTGGTTTCGCAGATTTGCCATTCAATGTTTCTCAGATTACTGACCCTCTGTTTCTCTGATTATTAACTCACTGTTTCTCTCATGTTTGACTTACGGTTTCCATGATTACTGACCTGCTGTTTCTCTGATCTTTAAGTCACTACATATAATTATATATGCACTCTTACTGTCTTTATTCAGTCACTGTTTCTCTGATCTTTGACTCACTGCTACTAATTATAGACATACTGTTTCTCTGAATTTTGACTCATATACATTCTGATTATTCCCACATGGTTTCTATGATTATTGACTGTCTCTCTGATTTTTTTACCAAAGGTTTCTCTGATTATTTATTCACTGGTTCTCTGAATCTTTACTCTCCGTTTCACTGAATTTTGAATCACTGTTTCAATGATTATTGTCGTTGTTCCCCTAATTATTGACCCAGAGTTTTCTTGATTAGTCACTCACTGTTTCTCTGATTATTCTCTCGCCATTTCTCTGATTATTCACTCTTTGTTTCTCTGATTATTGAACTATTGTTTCTCTGATTATTGATCAACAGTTCCTCTGATTATTGACTCACTGTTTCACTGATTATTGACTCACTGTTACCCTGATTATTGACTCAATGTTTCCCTGATTATTGACTCACTGTTTCTTGATTTTTCACTCACAATTTCTCTGAATATTGGACCACTGTTTCTCTCATTATTCACCCACGATTTCTGAGGTTATTGATTCCCTGTCTCTCTGATTATTGACCCGATGTTATCTGATTATTGACCCGCTGTTTCTCTGATGTTTGACCCACTGGTGCACAACTCACTGTTTTGTCAGATTACTGACCCCCTGTTTCTCTGATAATTTACTCACTGTTTCTCTGATTTTTGACTCATTGTTTCTCTGATTATTGTTACCACTGTTTTCCTGATTATTGACTCACTGTTGCTCAGATTATTCACTCACTCTTTATCAGATTACTGACACACTGTTTCTCTGATTATTGACCTGCTGTTCCTCTGATTATTGACTCGCTGTTTCTCTGATCTTTGACTCTCTGCTTCTAAATATAGACACACTGTTTCTCTGATTATTGACTCACTGTTCCTCTGATTATTTACTCACTGCTTCACTGATTATTGATTCACTGTTCCCCTAATAATTGACTCCTTCTGTCCCTGATTATTGACCATTGGTTTCTCAGATTATTGACTCAAGGTTTGCCTGAATATTGTCTCAATGTTTCATGATTATTGATTCACTGTTTGTCAGATTTTTAACCCACTCTTTCTTTGATTATTCACTCACTTCTTCTCCGTTTTTTCAATCACTGTTTCACAGGTTATTGATTCCCTGTTTCTCTGATTATTAATTCATTATTTATCTGATTACCTACCTGCTGGTTCTCTGATGTTTGACACACTGGTTCTCAGATTAGCAACTCACTGTTTCTCAGATTAATGACCCTCTGTTTCTCTGATAATTTACTCACTAATTCTCTGATTATTGTCTCACTGTTTCTCTGATTATTGTTTCACGGTGTCCCTCATTATAGACTCACTGTTGCTCAGATTATTGATCCACTGTTTATCAGATTACTGACGCATTGTTTCTCTTAGTATTCACTCAATGTTTCACTGATTATTAACTCACAGTTTCACTGATTATTGAATCACTGTTTCCCTGATTATTGACTCACTGTTTATCTGATTATTGACCCACTATTTCTCTGATTATTCACTCACTGCTTCTCTAATTATTAACTCAATGTTTCCCTGATTATTGGCCCATTGTTTCTCTCATTATACACCCCCTCTTTCTCCGGTTATTGATTCACAGTTTCTGACTTTTGACCTGCTAATTTTCTCATTTTTGACCCACTGTCTCTCTGATTATTGACCCGCGATTTCTCAGATTAGCCACTCAATGTTTCTCAGATTACTGAACCTCTGTTTCTCTGATTATTAACTCACTGATTCTACGGTTTCCATGATTACTGACCTGCTGTTTCTCTGATCTTTGAGTCACAACATATAATTATAGATGCACTCTTTCTACCATTATCGACTCACTATTTCCCTGATTATTGACTCGCTGTTGTTCAGATTATTGACTCGCTGTTCCTTTGATTATTGACTCATTCTTTCCCTGATCTTTGACTCACTGCTACTAATTATAGACATACTGTTTCTCTGAATTTTGAATCATTTACTTTCTGATTATTCCTGCACGGATTCTATGATTATTGACCCACTGTCTCTCTGAATTTTTTTACCAAAGTTTTATCTGCCTGTTCATTCATTGGTTCTCTGATTCCTTATTCTACATTTCACTGTATTTTGAATCACATTTTCATTGATTATTGTCGCGTTCCCCTAATTATTGACCCAGAGTTTTCTTGATTAGTCACTCACTGTTTCTCTGATTATTCACTCGCCATTTCTCTGATTATTCACTCACTGTTTCTCTGATTAATGAACTACTATTTCTCTGATCATTGACCAACAGTTCCTCTGATTATTGACTCACTGTTTCACTGATTATTGACTCACTGTTACCCTGATTAATGACTCCCTGTCTCCCTGATTATTGACCAATGCTTCCTCAGATTATTGACTCACAGTTTGCTTGATTATTGACTCAATGTTTCCCAGAACATTGTCTCACTGTTTCCCTGATTTTTGAACCACCTTTTCTCTGATTATTCACTCAGTGCTTCTCCGATTATTCACTCACCGTTTCTCTGATTATTGGACCACTGTTTCTCTCATTATTCACCCACCATTTTTTGAGGTTATTGATTCCCTGTTTCTCTGATTATTGACCCGATGTTTCTCTGATGTTTGACCCGCTGGTCCTCTCATGTTTGACCCGTTGGCCCCCGGTGCACAACTCACTGTTTCTCAGATTACTGTCCTTCTGTTTCTCTGATAATTTACTCACTGTTTCTCTGATTTTTGACTCACTGTTTTTCTGATTATTGTTTCACTGCTTTCCTGATTATTGACTCACTGTTGCACTGAATATTGACTCACTGTTACCCTGATTATTGACTCCCTGTCTCCCTGATTATTGACCAACCGTTTCTCAGATTATTGACTCAAGGTTTGCCTGAATATTGACGCAATTTTTCATGATTATTGACTCCCTGTTACTCAGATTATTAACCCACTCTTTCTCTGATCATTCACTCACTGCTTCTCCGATTATTCACTCACTGTTTCTCAGGTTATTGATTCCCTGTTTCTCTGATTATTGATTCGTTGTTTCTCTGATGACTGACCCGTTGGTTATCTCATGTTTGACACGCTAGTTCTCAGATTAGCAACTCACTGTTTCTCAGATTACTGACCCTTTGTTTCTCTGATAATTTACTCACAGTTTCGCGGATTATTGACTCACTGTTTCCCTGATTATAGACTCACTGTTGCTCAGATTATTGACCCACTGTTTAACAGGTTACTGACGCCTTGTTTCTGATTATTGATCCACCATTTCTTTGATTATTGACCCGCTTTTACTCAGGTTATTGATCCGCTTTTTCTCTGATTATTGACCCACTGTTTCTGGTTATTGATCCATTCTTTCTCTAATTATTGACTCACTGTTTCTCTGATTATTGACCAACAGCTTCTCTCTTACATGCCCTACTGTTTCTCTGATCATTGGAGGACTGTTTCGTAGATTTTTGCTGCATTCTTTTCCTGATTATTGATTCCCTGTTTCTCTTTTTACTGACCCACTGTTTCTCTGACCTTTGACTCCCTGTTTCTCTCATCTTTGACTCCCTGTTTCTCTCATCTTTGTCTCCCTGTTTCTCTCATCTTTGACTCACTAGTTCTCTCATCTTTGACACAATGTTTCTGATCTTTGACCAATGGTTTCGCTTCTCATTCACCCACTGTTTCGCAGATTATTGACCAATTGTTTCACTGCTCATTGACGAAGTTTCTCTGATTATTGACCAAATATTTTTCTACTTATTGATTAACTGTTTCTCTGATCACTGACAGAATGTTTCTAATTATTGTCTCATTTATTCTCAGATTATTGATCAGCAGATTTTCTGATAATTGACGCATTATTTTTCTCATTATTGATTCACTGTTTCTCTGATAATTCACTCACTGTTTACGGACTCACTGCTTCACTCATCATTGTCCCACTTTTTGTTTGATCATTGACCAAAGCTTCCGTGACTATTGACCCCCTATTTCTCTGATCTGATTGACTGTTTCTCAGATTATTGACCAATGGTTTTGCTTATAATTCACCCGCTGTTTCTCTGATTATTGACCAATTGTCTCGGTGCTTATTCACTCATTGGTTCTCTGATTAGTCACTCATTGTTTCTAAGATTATTCAGTCACTGTTTCTCTCATTATTCACTCAATGTTTCCTGATTATTGACCCACTGTTTCTCTGATTATTCACCAACTGTTTATCTGATTATTGACCCGCTGTTTCTCTGATTACTGATCCACTCTTTCCCTGACTATTGACCCATGGTTTCTTTGGTTATTGACCCACTGTTTCTCTGATCATTGATCCACTGTTACCCTGACTATTGACCCACTGTTTCACTGATATTTGACTCGCTCTATTCTCTGATATTTGCCTCGCTGTTTCTAATTATTGACAAACTATTTCCCTGATTAGTGAGTCATTGATTTTTTGCATATTGCCCCAGGTTTCTCTGAATATTGACGCAATGTTTCCCTGAGTATTGACTTAATGTTTCTCTCATTATTGACTTCCTCTTTCCCTGATTATCAACTCCCTGTCTCCCTGATTATTGATCCACTTTTCCTCTGATGAATGGCTCACTGTTTCCCTGATTATTGACTCGCTGTTTCTCTGATTGTTAACTCACTCTTTCTCTGATCTTTGATTCACTGTTTCCCTGACTGTTGACTACTGTTTCCCTGACTGTTGACCTACTGTTTCTCTGATTATTGTCGCTGTTTCCCGAACTATTGACACATTATTAACAGATTATTTTTTCTCTGGTTGTTTCTCTTACTGTTTCACTGATTATTTTCATGACTTTCTCTAATCTTTGACTCGCTGCTTCTAATTATAGACACATTGTTTCTCTGATTATTGTCTCATTGTTTTTCGGATTATTGCCCCACGGTTTCTCTGAATGTTGTCTCACTGTTTCCATGATTATTGACTCCCTGTTTGTCTGATTATTGTATCATTGATTTTCTGATTATTGCCTTACTGTTTCTCTGATTATTGTCAATGTTTCCCGAACTAATGACACATTATTAACAGATTATTGTTTCTCTGGTTATTTCTCTGACTGTTTCACTGATTAGTTCTATGACTTTCTCTGATCTTTGACTCACTGCATCTAATAATAGGCACATTGTTTTTCATGATTATTGACTCATTGATTTCCTGATTATTGCCCCACGGTTTCTCTGATTATTGAATCAATGTTTCCATGATTATTGACACCCTGTTTCTCTGATTATAACCTCATTGATTTTCTGAATATCGCCTTACTGTTTTTATGATTATTGACCCATTGTTTCTCTGATTATTCAAGCACTGCTTTTCTAATTATTCACTCACTGTTTCTCTGAATATTGACTCATTGTTTCCCTGATTATGTAGATACTCCAACTCGGGAAGGGGCAACACTGGACCTGCTAATTTGGAATGAACAGCATCTGTTGTTCGAAGTATCAGTAGTGAAGCATTTCGGGAAAAGTGACATAATTCAGTAAGTTCCCAGGTACTGTTGGATAAGTTTAATAGGAGTCCTCGGGGTAAGGTCTTTAACTGGGGAAGGATAATTTTATCAATATTAGGCAATTCTGGTCGCCACATGTAGGACATGTTTCCTTGATTATTGGCACACTTGGTCTCTGATTCTTGACACACTTTATCTCTGGTTATTCACTCACTGCTTCTCTGATTATTCCCTCGTTGTTTCTCTGATTATTGGCACATTTTCTCTCTGATTATTGACCCGCTGTTTCTCTGATTATTGACCCGCTGTTTCTCAGATTAGCGACTCACTGCTTCTCAGATTACTGACCCACTGTTTCTCTGATTATGGACTCAATGTTTCTCGGATAATTGGCTCACTGTTTCTCAGAATATTGACCTACAGTTCAAAAGATAATTGACTCTGTTTCTCAGATTATTAACCCACTGTTTATAAGTATATTGATGCACTGTTTATCTGATTATTGACCCTCTGTTTCTCTGATTTATGACCAACTGTTTCTTTGATTATTGACTCACAGTTTCTCTGATTATTCACGTAGTGTTTCAATTATTGATTCACTGTTACCCTGATTATTGACTCACTTTTTCATTGTTTATTGACTCACTGTTTCTTGATTATTGAATTACAGATCCTCTGATTATTGGAACACTGTTTCTCAGCTTATTAACACAGTGCTTATCAAATTATTGACACATGGTTTCTCTGATTATTGACCTGCTGTTTCTATGATAATTGACCCACTGTTTCTCTGATAATTGACTCACTGTTACCCTGATTATTGACTCACTATTTCCCTGATTATTGACTCACAGTTTCTCTGATTATTGAATCACTTTTTCTCTGAATATTTACACACTTTTTCTCATATTTTCAACCGACTGATTATCAGCTTATTGACGCATGGTTACTCTGATTAATGACCCTATGTTTCTCTGATTATTGACCAACTGTATCTTTGTTTATTGACTCACTGTTTCTCTGATTATTCAAGCACTGTTTTTCTGATAAATCACTCACTGTTTCCCTGATTATTGACCCACTGTATCTCTAATTATTGACCAAATGTTTCTCTGATTATTCACACGCTGTTCCTCTGATTACTCACCCATTGTTTCCCGGATTAATGACCCACTGTTTCTCTGATTCTTGCCAAGCTTTTTCCCTGATTATTCGCTCACTGTTTCTCTGATTATTCACTCACTCTTTCTCTGATATTTGAATCACTGTTTCAATGCATATTGTCACTGTTCCACTGATTATTGACTCGCTGATACCCTGATTATTGACTAACTGTTTCCCTGATTATTGACCCACTGTTTATGTGATTATTTACTCACAATTTCCCTGATTATTCACCCACAGTTTCTCTGAATATTCACTGCCTGTTTCTCTAATTATTGACGCGCTGTTTCTCAGATCAGCGACTCACTGTTTCTCAAATTATTGACCCACTGTTTCTCTGATTATTGACTCACTGTTACCATGATTATTGACTCACTGTTTCTCTGATTATTGAATGACTGTTTCTCTTATTTTTGACTCACTATTTCTCTGATTATTGACCTGCTGGTTCTCAGGTTATTGACCCACAGTTTATCAGATTATTGACACAAATTTTCTCTGATTATTGAACCACTGTTTATCTCAATGTTGACTCACTGTTTCTCTGATTATTAACTAACTGTTACCCTGATTATTGAAGCACATTTTTCTTGATTATTGAATCACTGTTTCTATGATTATTGAATCACTGTTTCTCTGAATATTGACTCACTGATTCTCAGAATCTTGAACGTCCGTTTATCAGATTATTGATGCACTGTTTCTCTCATTATTGACTAATAGTTTCTTTGATTAGTGACTCGCAGTTTCTCTGATTATTCACACAGTTTAGCTGATTATTCACCCAATGTTTCCATGATTATTGATCCACTGTTTTTCTGATTATTGACCAACTGTTTCTCTGAATATTCACTCACTGTTTCTCTGATTAGTCACTCACTGTTTCTCTGATTATTGACCCACTGTTTCTCTGATTATCGACCCAAAGTTTCTCTGATAATTTGCTCATAGCTTCTCTGATTATTCACGCATGCTTCCTCTGATTATTGACCGAATGATTCTCTGATCATTCACGTACTGTTTATCTGATTATGTACTCACTGTTCCATGATTATTGACCCACTGTTTCTCTGATTATTCACCATCTGTTGCCCTGATTATTCACACACTCTTCCTCTGATTATTCACTCCCTGGTTCTCTGATTTTTGGAACACTTTTTCACTGATTATATACGCACAGTTTCTCAGATTATTGACTCACTTTTACCCTGATTATTGACTCACTCTTTCTCTAATTATTGACTCACTCTTTTTCTGATTATTCACTTACTGCTTCTCTGATTATTGACTCATTATTTCCCTGATTATGCAGATACTCCAACTAGGAACGGGGCAACACTGAACCTAGTATTAGGAATGGACATGTCCTGTTGATCGAAGTTTCAGTAGGGAAGCATTTCGGGAAAAATGTCCATAATTCAGTAAGTTCCCAGGTAGTGTTGGATAGGTATAACGGGAGTCCTCAGGGTAAGCTCTTTAATTGTGGATGGCTAATTTTATCAATATTACGCAATTCCCACTGTTTCTCTGATTATTGACCCGTTGTTTCTTAGATTAGTGACTCACTGTTTCTCAGATAACTGACCCGCTGTTTCTCTGATTATTGACTAACTTCTAACCCTGATTATTGACTCACTTATTTTCCTGAATATTGACTCACTTTTCCAGTGAAGATTGAATCACTGTTTCTCTGATTATTGAGTCACTGCTTCTCAGATTATTGACCGACTGTTTATCAGATTATTGTTGCTCTGTTTCTCTGATTATTGACCCGCTGTTTCTCTGATTATTGAACAAATGTTTGTTTGATTATTGACTTTCTGTTTCTCTATTTATTAAACCACAGTTTCTCTGATTATTGATCAACTGTTGCCCAACTATTTATATGATTATTGTCGACGTTTCCTCAACTATGGAAACATAGGTTCTCTGATGATTGACTCTCTTTACCCTTGATTTTTAACTCAGTTTCCCGGATTATTGTCTCACTATTTCCCTGATTATTGACTCACTGTTTCACTGAGTATTGTCTCACTGTAATCTTGATTATTGACTCGCCGTTTCTCTGATTATTGACCCACTTCTTCTCTGATTATTCACTCACTGTTTCTCTGATTATTCACTCAATGTTCCTCTGATAATTGGCCCACTGTTACTCTGATTATTGGCCAAAAGTTCCTCCGATTATTTACTCTCTGTTTCACTGATTTTTGAATCACTGTTTCACTGATTGTTTTTGATGTTCTCTAAATTATTGACCCAGTTTTCCTGATTATTCACTCAGATTAGCAACTCACTGAATATTCACTCACTGTTTCCCTGATTAGTCACTCAATGTTTCCTTCATTATTGAGCCTCAATTTCTCTGATTGTTCATTCAATCTTTTTCTGATTTTTGAATCTCTGTTTCACTGATTCCTGTCCTTGTTCCCCTGATTGTTGACTCACTGGTTCCCTGATTATTGACTAACTGTTTCCCTGATTATTGGCTCACTGATTATGTGGTTATTTACTTACTGTTTCTCTGATTATTCACTTACTCTATCTCTGATTTTTGAATCGCTGTTTCACTGAATATTGTCGCTGTTCCCCTGAATATTGACACACTGGTTCCCTGAATATTGACCCACGCTTTATGTAACTATTTAATCACTGTTTCTCTAATTATTCTCCCACAGTTTCTCTGAATATTCACTCCATGTTTCTCTCATTATTGGCATTCTGTTTCTCAGATTAGCGACTCACTGTTTCTCAAATTATTGACCCACTGTTTCTCTGATTATTGACTCACTGTTTCTCTAATTATTGACTCACTCTTACATGATTATTGACTCAATGTTTCTCTGATTATTGACACAGTTTTTCTCGGAATATTGACTCACTTTTTCTCTGATTATTGACTCAACGTTTCTCTGATTATTGAATGACTGTTTCTCTTATTATTGACTCTCTGTTTCTCTGATTATTGACCCACTGTTTCTCAGATTATTGACCCACAGTTTATCAGATTATTGACGCACTGTTTCTCTGATTATTATCTAACTGTTACCCTGATTATTGACTCACTGTTTCTCTGATTATCGACCCAAAGTTTCTCTGATTATTGGCCCACTGGCTGTATGATTATTGCCCAACTCTTTCTCTGATTAATCGCTCATAGCTTCTCTGATTATTTACTCATGCTTCCTCTGATTATTGACCGAATGATTCTCTGATCATTCAAGTACACTTTATGTGATTATGTACTCACTGTTCCAAGATTATTGACCCACTGTTTCTCTGATTATTCACCAACTGTTGCCCTGATTATTCACACACTCTTCCTCTGATTATTCACTCACTGGTTCTCTGATTTTTGGAACGCTTTTTCACTGATTATATACCCGCTGTTTCTCAGATTATTGACTCACTTTTACCCTGATTATTGACTCACTCTTTCTCTAATTATTGACTCACTCTTTTTCTGATTATTCACTCACGGCTTCTCTGATTATTGACTCATTATTTCCCTGATTATGCAGATACTCCAACGAGGAACGGGGAATACTGGACCTAGTATTAGGAATGGACATTTCCTGTTGATCGAAGTTTCAGTAGGGAAGCATTTCGGGAAAAATGTCCATAATTCAGTAAGTTTCCAGATAGTGTTGGATAAGTATAACGGGAGTCCTCAGGGGAAGCTCTTTAATTGTGGATGGCTAATTTTATCAATATTATGCAATTGCCACTGTTTCTCTGATTATTGACCCGCTGTTTCTTAGATTAGTGACTCACTGTTTCTCAGATAACTGACCCGCTGTTTCTCTGATTATTGACTAGCTGTTACCCTGATTATTGACTCACTTATTTTCCTGATTATTGACTCACTTTTCTGCTGAAGATGGAATCACTGTTTCTCTGATTATTGAGTCACTGCTTCTCAGATTATTGACCGACTGCTTATCAGATTATTGTTGCTCTGTTTCTTTGATTATTCACCCGCTGTTTCTCTGATTATTGAACAAATGTTTGTTTGATTATTGACTTTCTGCTTCTCTATTGATTAAACCACAGTTTCTCTGATTATTGATCAACTGTTTCTCTGAATATTCACTCACTATTTCCCTGATTAGTCACTCAATGTTTCCTTTATTATTGATCCTCAATTTCTCTGATTGTTCACTCAATCTTTTTCTGATTTTTGAATCTCTGTTTCACTGATTATTGTCGCTGTTCCCCTGATTGTTGACTCACTGGTTCCCTGATTATTGACTATCTGTTTCCCTGATTATTGACTCACTGATTATGTGTTTATTTACTTACTGTTTCTCTGATTATTCACTTACTCTATCTCTGATATTTGAATTGCTGTTTCCCTGAATATTGTCGCGGTTCCCCTGAATATTGACACACTGGTTCCATGAATATTGACCCACACTTTATGTAACTATTTACCCACTGTTTCTCTGATTATTCTCCCACAGTTTCTCTGAATATTCACTCTATGTTTCTCTCATTATTGACATGCTGTTTCTCAGATTAGCGACTCACAGTTTCTCAAATTATTGACCCACTCTGATTATTTACTCACTGTTTCTCGAATTATTGACTTACTGTTACCATGATGATTCACTCACTGTTTCTCTGATTATTGACACAATTTTTCTCGGAATATTGATTCATTTTTCTCTGATTATTGACTCACTGTTTCTCTGATTATTGAATTACTGTTTCTCTTATTATTGACTCACTGTTTCATAATTACTAACTCACTGTTTCTCTGATTATTGACCCAATCTTTCTCTGATTATTCACTCACTGCTTCTCCGATTATTCACTCACTGTTTCTCTGATTATTTAACCACGATTATTCACCCACACTTTCTCAGCTTATTGCTTCCCTGTTTCTCTGATTATTGACCCGATGTTGCTCTGATTATTGACCGACTGGTTCTATGATGTTTGACACGCTGTTTCTCAGATTAGCAACTCACTGTTTCTCAGATTCCTAACCCTCTCTTTTTCTCAAAATGAACTCACTGTTTCTCTGATTATTGACTCACTGTTTCTCAGATTAATGACCCACTGTTCATCAGATTATTGACACACTATTTCTCTGATTATTGACCCGCTGTTCCTCTGCTTATTGACTCGCTGTTTCTCGGATCTTTGACTAACTGCTGCTAATTATAGACATACCCTTTCTCTGATTATTGATGCATTTATTTTCTGATTATTGCCCCACGGTTTCTATGATTTTTGACTCACTCTTTCTCTTATTATTCACTCACTGTTTCTCTGCTTATTTACTCTAAATTTCACTGATTTTTGAATCACTGTTTCACTGATTATTGCCGCTGTTCCCCTAATTATTGACACAACATTTTCCTTAATTTTCACTCACTGTTTCTCTGATTATTCACTCACTGTTTCACTGATTATTTACTCCTTGTTTCTCTGATTATTCTCTCAATGTTTCTGTGATTATTGAGTCAATGTTTCTCTGATTTGTTACCAAAAGTTTCTCTGATTATTCACTCCCATGTTCTCTGATTATTCACTCATTTCTTCTCTGATTATTCACTCAATGTTTCTATGATTATTGATCCATTAATTCATTTATTTTCTGATTATTGGTTACTATGATTTTTGACTCACTGTTTCTCTGATTGTTCACTGATTGTTTCTCTGATTATTCACTCAATGTTTCTCTGATTATTCACTCACTGTTTCTCTCATTAATCACTCATTGTTTCGTGGACTATTCACCCACTGTTCCTCTCATTATTGACCCACAGTTTCTCTCATCATTCACGCACTGTTCCTTTGATTATTTACTCTCCATTTCACTGACTTTTGAATCACTGTTTCACTGATTATTGTTGTTGTTCCCCTAAGTCTTGACTCACTGTTATCCTGATTAGTCACTCACTATTTCTCTGAATATTCACTCTATTTTTCTCTGATTATTCACTCAATATTTCTCTGATTATTGACACACTGTTAACCTCATTATTAACTCCCTGTCTCCCGGATTATTGACCAATGGTTTCTCAGATTATTGACTCATTGTTTGCCTGATTATTGACTCACTATTTCCCTGATTATTGACTCACTGTTTCTCTGATTATTCACTCACTGCTTCTCAGATTATTCACTCCCTGTTGTTCTAATTATTGAACCATTGTTTCTCTGATTATTCACCCATTGTTTCTCAGGTTAGTTATTAGCTGTTTATCAGATAACTGACCCGCTGTTACTCTGATTTTTGACCCGCTGTTTCTCAGATAAGCGACTCACTGTTTCTCAGAGTACTGACCCACTGTTTCTCTGATAATGAATTCACTGTTTCTCTGATAATTCTCCCACTCTTACCTGATTATTGGCTCGCTGTTGCCCAGATTATTGACCCAATGTTTCAGTGATTATTGACACACTGTTAACCTCATTATTAACTCCCTGTCTCCCTGATTATTGAGCAACGGTTCCTCAGATTATTGACTCTTTGTTTGCCTGATTATTGACTCACTGTTTCCCTGATTATTGACTAACTGTTTCTCCGATTGTTCACCCACCTTTTCTCTGATTATTCACTCACTGTTTCTCTTATTATTTGCCGACTGTTTCTCTGATTATTCACCCATTGTTTTTCAGGTTAATAATTCGCTGTTTCTCTATTATTAACCATCTGTTTCTCAGATTAGCGACTCACTGTTTCACAGGTTACTGACAATCTGTTTCTCTGATTATTTACTCACTGTTTCCATAATTATTGTGTCCTTGTTTTTCTGATCTTTGAGTCACTGCATATAATTATAGATGCACTGTTCTATCATTATTGACTCTCTGTTTCTCAGATTACTGTCTCACTATTGCCCTGATTATTGACACACTGTTGCTCAGATTATTGACCCACTCTTTATCAGATTAATGATGCACTGCCTCTCTGATTATTGACACACTGTTCTTCTGATTATTGAATCGCTGTTTCTCTAATCTTTGACTCACACCATCTAATAATAGACACACTGTTTCTCTGATTAATGACTCATTTATTTTCTGACTATTGCCCCACGGTTCCTATGATTTTTGAGTCACTGTTTCTCTGATTATTCAGTCATTGTTTCTCTGATTATTCACTCAAGGTTTCTCTGATTATTGACCCACTGTTTCTCTGATTTTTGACCAAACGTTTCTATGATTATTTACTCACTGGTTCTCTGATCATTTATTCTCCGTTTCACTGAATTTTGATGCACTGTTCCACTGATTATTGTCGCTGTTCCCCTAATTATTGACCCACAGTTTTCTTGATTACTCACTCACAGATTTCTGATTTTTCGGTCACAGTTCCTCGGATTATTGACTCACTGTTTCACCGATTATTGACTCACTGGTACCTTGAGTATTGACTCCCTATCTCCCTAATTATTGACCCACTCTTTCCCTGATTATTCACTCACAGTTTTTCTGTTTATTCACTCACTGTTTCTCTAATTATTCTCTCAATTTTTCCCTGATTATTTAGCCACTGTTTCTCTGATTATTGACCAACGGTTCCTCTGATTATTGACTCAGTGTTTCACTGATTATTGACTCACCGTTACCCTGATTATTGTTTCCCTCTCTCCCTGTTTATTGACCGACGCTTTCTCAAATTATTGACTCAAAGTTTGCCTGATTATTGACTCACTGTTTCATGATTATTGATTCAATCTATCTCTGATTATTGACCCAGTCTTTCTCTGATTATTCACTCACTGCTTCTCTGATTATTCACTCACTGTTTCTCTCATTATTGGACCATGGTTTCTCAGATTATTCACCCACTGTCTCTCTGATTTTTGACCCGCTGTTTCTCAGATTTGCGACTCACTGTTTCTCCGATTACTGGCCCTCTGTTTCTCTGATAATTAACTCACTGTTTCTCTGATTATTGCCCCAAGTTTTCTATGATTTTTGACTCACTGTTTCTCTGATTATTCACTCATTGTTTCTCTGATTATTCACTCAATGTGTCTCTGATTATTGACCCACTGTTTCTCTGATTTTTTTTACCAAACGTTTCTATGATTATTCTCTCACTGGTTCTCTGATTATTTGCTCTCCGTTTCACTGATTTTTGAATCACGGTTTCACTGATTATTGTAGCTTTTCACCTAATTATTGACCCACAGTTTTCTTGATTAGTCATTCACTGTTTCTCTGATTAATCACTCACTGTTTCTCTGATTATTCACTCACTGTTTCACTGATTATTGACTCAATGTTTCACTGACGATTGAATCCCTGTCTCCCTAATTATTGACACACTGTTTCCCTGATTATTCACTCACAGTTTTTCTGTTTATTCACTCGCTGTTTCTCTAATTATTCTCTCGATTTTTCCCTGATTATTTAGCCACTGTTTCTCTGATTATTGACCCACTGTTCCTCTGATTATTGATCACTGTTACCCTGATTATTGACTCCCTGTCTCCTAATTATTGACCAATGGTTTCTCAGATTATTGACTCACTGTTTCCCTGATTATTGAGTCGCTGTTTCTGTGATTGTTGACCCACTTTTTCCCTGATTATTGACTCACTGCTTCTCTGATTATTCACTCACTTTCTCTCAGATAAGTTACTCACTGTTTCTCAGGTTACTGACCCTCTGTTTCTCTGATAAGTAACGCAAAATTTCTCTGATTATTTTCTCACCGTTTCTCTGATTATTGTCTCACTGTTTAGCTGATTATAGACTCACTTTTGCTCAGATTATTGACCCACTGTTTATCAGAATATTGACGCAATATTTCTCTGATCTTTCAGTCACCGCTTCTAATTATAGGCACACGTTTTCTCTGATTGTTGACTCACTTTTTCCCTTAGTATTGAATCACTGCTTCTCTGATTATTGACACACTGTTTCTCAGATTAATGGCCCACTGTTTATCAGATTATTGACGCACTGTTTCTCTGATTATTGAATCGCTGTTTCTCTGATCTTTGACTCACTTCTTCTAATTGTAGACACACTGTTTCTCTGCTTATTGACTCATTTATTTTCTGATTATTGCCCCATGGTTTCTCAGATTGTTGACTCAATGTTTCCCTAATTATTCACTTACTATGGCTCTGATTATTGACCCACTGTTTCTCAGATTATGGACCCACTGTTTCTCTGATTATTGACCAAAGGTTTCTCTGATTATTCACTCACTGGTTGTCTGATTATTTACTCTTCATTTCACTGATATTTGAATCATTGTTTCTCTGATTATTGTCGCTGTTCCCCTAATTATTGACCCACAGTTTTCTTGATGAGTCACTTACTGTTTTTCTGATTATTCACTCACTGTTTCTCTGATTCTTCACTCCCTGTTTCACTGATTATTGATTCACTGTTACCCTGATTATTAACTCCCTGTCTCCCTGATTATTGATGAACGGTTTCTCAGATTGTTGACTCACTGTGTCCCTGATTATTGACTCACAGTTTCCCTGATTAGTGACTCACTGTTTCTCTGTTTCTTCACCCACTGTTTCTCAGGTTACTGATTCGCTAGTTCACTGAGTATTGACTCCCTGTCTCCCTGATTATTGCCGAATGGTTTCTCAGATTTTTGACTCACTGTGTCCCTTATTATTGACTCACAGTTTCTCTGATTATTGACCCGCTGATTCTCTGATTATTGACCCGCTGTTTCTCTGATTAGCGACTCACTGTTTCTCAGATTACTGACCCACTGTTTCACTGATTACTGACTCACTGTTCCTCTGATTATCGACTCATTATTGTCTCGCTGTTTTCCTGATTATTTACTCACTGTTTCTCTGATTATTCACTCAATATTTCTCTGATTATTGACCCACTGTTTCTCTGATCGTTGACTCATGGTTTCTAATTTTTAACACATTGTTTCTCTGATTATTGACTCATTGATTTTCTGCTTATTCTCACAAGTTCTCTCTGCTTGTTGACTCATTGTTTCCATGATTATTGACACCCTATTGATCTGATTATTTACTCATTGATTTTCTGATTATTGCCCAACTATTTCTATGATTATTGTCGCTGTTTCCTCAAATATGGACACATGGTTTGACTGATGACTGACTCGCTTTATCCCTGATGTTTAACTCAGTTTCCTCGATTATTGTCTCACTATTTCCCTGATTATTGACTCACTGTTTCACTGAGTATTGACTCACTGATACCATGATTATTGATTCGCTGTTTCTCTGATTATTGACCCACTCCTTCTCTGATTATTCACTCACGGTTTCGCCGATTATTCAAACAATCTTTCTCTGATTATTGACCCACTGTTTTCCTGTTTATTCACTCACTGTTTTGCTGATTATTCAATCAATGTTTCTCTGATTATTGCCCCACTGTTCCTCTGATTATTGAACAAACTTTTCTCTGATTATTCACTCACTGTTTCTCTGATTATTTACTCTCTGTTTCACTGATTTTTGAATCATTGTTTCACTGAATGTTGTTGCTGTTCTCCTATTTATTGGCCCACAGTTTTCCTGATTATTCACTCACTGCTTCTCAGATTATTTACTCACTTTTTCTCTGATTATTGACTCACGGTTTCCCCGATTATTGACCAATGCTTTCTCCGATTATTGACTCACTGTTTCTCTTAATATTGACTCACTGTTTCTCTGATTATTGGCCCACTGTTTCTCTGTTTATTGACCCGTTGTTTCTCAGCATAGCGACTCACTGTTTCTGAGATTCCTGACCAACTGTTGCTCTGATTATTGACTCACTGTTTCTCTTTTTATACACTCACTGTTATCCTGATTATTGACTCACTGTTTCTCTGATTACTGGCTTACTGCATCTCACATTATTGACCCACTGTTTATGAGATTATTGACGGACTGTTTCTCTGATTATTGACCCACTGTTTCTCTGATTTTTGACCCTCAGTTTTTCAGATTATTCACTCACTGCTTCTCTGATTATTCACTCACTCTTTCTACGATTATTGGACCACTGTTTTTCTGATTATTCACCCACTGTTTCTCAGGTTATTGATTCACTGTTTCTCTGATTATTGACCTGCTGTTTCTCTGATTTTTGACTGGTTGTTTCACTGATTAGTGACTCACTATTTGTCAGATTACCGACCCTCTGTTTCTCTGATAATTAACTCACAGTTTCATTGATTATTGACTCACTGTTCCTCTGATTATTGTCTCACTGTTTACCTGATTATTGACTCATTGCTTTTCTGATTCTTGCCCAACTATTTATATGATTATTGTCGACGTTTCCTCAACTATGGAAACATAGGTTCTCTGATGATTGACTCTCTTTACCCTTGATTTTTAACTCAGTTTCCCGGATTATTGTCTCACTATTTCCCTGATTATTGACTCATTGTTTCACTGAGTATTGTCTCACTGTAATCTTGATTATTGACTCGCCGTTTCTCTGATTATTGACCCACTTCTTCTCTGATTATTCACTCACTGTTTCTCTGATTATTCACTCAATGTTCCTCTGATAATTGGCCCACTGTTACTCTGATTATTGGCCAAAAGTTCCTCCGATTATTTACTCTCTGTTTCACTTATTTTTGAATCACTGTTTCACTGATTGTTTTTGATGTTCTCTAAATTATTGACCCAGTTTTCCTGATTATTCACTCACTATTTCTCTGATTATTGGCCCACTGTTTCTCTGATTATTCATCCGCTGTTTCTCTAATTATTGTCCCACTGTTTCTCTGATTATTGACCTGCTGCTTCTCAGCTTAGCGACTCACTGTTTCTGAGATTCCTGACCAACTGTTGCTCTGATTATTCACTCACTGTTTCTCTTTCTATACACTCACTGTTATCCTGGTTATTGACTCACTGTTTCTGTAATTATTGACTTACTGTTTCTCACATTATTGACCCACTGTTTATCAGGTTATTGACGGATTGTTCTTCTCATTATTGACCCGCTGTTTCCCTGTTTTCTGACCCACATTTTTCCTGATTATTCACTCATTCTTTCTATGATTATTGGACCACTGTTTGACAGGTTATTGATTCGCATTTCTCTGATTTTTGACCCGCTGTTTCTCTGATTTGTGACCCGCTGTTTCACAGATTAGTGACTCACTATTTACCAGATTACCGACACTCTGTTTCTCTGTTAATTAACTCACTTTTACTATCATTATTGACTCACTGTTTCTCTGATTATTGTCTCACTGTTTACCTGACTATTGACTCACTGTTGCTCAGTTTATGGACCCGCTGTTCTTCTGATTATTGACTCGCAGTTTCTCAGCTCTTTGACTCACTGCTACTTATTATAGACATACTGTTTCCCTTATTATTGACTCATTTATTTTCTGATTATTACCCCACGGTTTCTATGATTATTGACCCACTGTTTCTCTGATTTATTACCAAACGTTTCTCTAATTATTCACTCACTGCTTCTCTGATTATTTACTCTCCATTTCACTGGATTTTGAATCACTATTTCACTGATTATTGTCGCTGTTCCCCTAATTATTGACCCAGAGTTTTCTTGATTAGTCACTCACTGTTTTTCTCATTATGCACTCGCCATTTCTCTGATTATTCACTCATTGTTTCTCTGATTATGGAACTGCTATTTCTCTGATTATTGACCAACATTTCCTCTGATTACTGACTCACTGTTTCACTGATTATTGACTCACTGTTACCCTGATTATTGACTCCCTGTCTCCCTGATTATTGACCAATGCTTTCTCAGATTATTGACTAACTGTTTGCCTGATTATTGACTCACTGTTTCATGATTATTGACTCACTGTTTCTCTGATTATTGACTCCCTGTCTACCTGATTATTGACCAATGCTTTCTGAGATTATAGACACACAGTTTGCTTGATTATGGACTCACTGCTTCTCCGATTATTCACTCACATTTTCTCTGATTATTGGACCACTGTTTCTCTCATTATTCACCCACCCTTTCTGAGGTTATTGATTCCCTGTTTCTCTGATTATTGACTCGATGTTTCTCTGATTATTGACCCGCTGGTTCTCTGATGTTTGACCCGCTGGGTTCCAGGTGCGCAACTCACTGTTTCTCAGATTACTGACCCTCTGTTTCTCTAATAATTTACTCACTGTTTCTCTGATTTTTGACTCACTGTTTCTCTGATTATTGTTTCACTCTTTTCCTGATTATTGACTCACTGTTGCACTGATTATTGACTCACTGTTACCCTGATTATTGACTCACTCTTTATCAGATTACTGACACTCTGTTTTTCTGATTATTGACCTGCTGTTCCTGTCATTATTGACTCGCTGTTTCTCTGATCTTTGACTCACTGCTTCTAATTGTAGTCACACTGTTTCTCTGATTATTGATTCACTGTTCCTCTGATTATTTACTCACTGTTTCACCGATTATTGATACACTCTTCAACTGATTATTGACTCCTTCTGTCCCTGATTATTGACCAAAGGTGTCTCAGATTATTGACTCAAAGTTTGCCTGAATATTGACTCAATGTTTCATGAATATTGACTCACTGTTTCTCAGTTTATTAACCCACTCTTTCTCTGATTATTCACTCACTGCTTCTCCGATTATTCACTTACTGTTTCTCAGGTTATTGATTCCCTTTGTCTCTGATTATTGATTCGTTGGTTCTCTGATTACTGACCCGCTGGTTCTCTGATGTTTGACACGCTGGTTCTCAGATTAGCAACTCACTGTTTCTCAGATTACTGACGCTGTGTTTAAATCATAATTAACTCACTGTTTCTCAGATTATTGACTCACTGTTTCTCTGATTATTGTTTCTCTGTTTCCCTGATTATAGACTCAATGTTGCTCAGATTATTGACCCACTGTTTATCAGATTACTGACACACTGTTTCTCTAATTATTCACTCAATGTTTCAGTGATTATTGACTCACTGTAATTCTGATTATTGACCAACTGTATCCCTGATTATTCACTCACTGCTTCTCTGATTATTTACTCAATGTTTCTCTGATTATTGGCCCATTGAACTACTATTTCTCCGATTATTGACCAACAGTTCCTCTGATTATTGACTCACTGTTACCCTGATTAATGACTCCCTGTCTCCCTGATTATTGACCAATGCTTTCTCAGATTATTGACTCACAGTTTGCTTGATTATTGACTCAATGTTTCCCTGATTATGGACTCACTGTTTCCCTGATTTTTGACCCACCTTTTCTCTCATTACTCAATCAGTGCTTCTCCGATTATTCACTCACCATTTCTATGATTATTGGATCACTGCTTCTCTCGTTATTCACCCTGCATTTTTGAGGTTATTGATTCCCTGTTTCTCTGATTATTGACCCAATGTTTCTCTGCTGTTTGACCCGCTGGTCCTCTCATGTTTGACCCATTGGTTCCCAGGTGCACAACTCACTGTTTCTCAGATTACTGTCCTTCTGTTTCTCTGATAATTTTCTCACTGTTTCTCTGATTATTGACTCACTTTTTCTCTGATTATTGTTTCACTGTTTTCCTGATTATTGACTCACTGTTGAACTGATTATTGAATCACTGTTACCCTGATTATTGACTCCCTGTCTCCCTGATTATTGACCAATAGTTTCTCAAATTATTGCCTCAAAGTTTGCCTGAATATTGACTCAATGTTTCATGATTATTAACTCATTGTTTCTTTGATTATTAACCCACACTTTCTCTGATTATTCACTCACTTGTTCTCCGATTATTCACTCACTGTTTCTCAGGTTATTGATTCCCTGTTTCTCTGATTATTGATTCGTTGTTTCTCTGATTACTGACCCGTTGGTTCTCTGATGTTTGACACGCTAGTTCTCAGATTAGCAACTCAACGTTTCTCAGATTACTGACCCTCTTGTTCTCTGATAAAATACTAACAGTTTCGCGGATTAATAACTCGCTGTTTCTCTGATTATTGTTTCACTGTTTCCCTGATTATAGACTCACCGTTGCTCAGATTATTGACCCACTGTTTATCAGATTACTGACGCATTGTTTCTCTGATTGTTCACTCAATGTTTCACTGATTATTGACTCACTGATTCACTGATTATTGACTCACTGTCTCCCTGATTATTGACCAACTGTTTCCTGATTATTGACTCACTGTTTCTCTGACTATTGACCCACTATTTCTCTGATTATTCACTCACTGCTTCTCTGATTATTAACTCAATGTTTCTCTGATTTTTGGCCCATTGTTTCTCTGATTATACACCCCCTGTTTCTCAGGTTATTGATTCACAGTTGCTCTGATTTTTGACCGATAATTTTCTCATTATTGACCCGCTGTTTCTCTGATTATTGACCCGCAGTTTCTCAGATTAGCCACTCAATATTTCTCAGATTACTGACCCTCAGTTTCTCTGATTATTAACTCACAGTTTCTCTGATGTTTGACTTACGGTTTCTATGATTACTGACCTGCTGTTTCTCTGATCTTTGAATCACTACATATAATTATAGATGCACTCTTTCTATCATTATTCACTCACTGATTAATGATTCACTGATCCTCAGATTATTGACTCGCTGTTCCTTCGATTATTGACTCGCTGTTTCTCTGATCTTTGACTCACTGCTACTACTTATAGACATACTGTTTCTCTGAATTTTGACTGATTTACTTTCTGATTATTCCCGAACTGTTTCTATGATTATTGACCAACTGTCTCTCTGAATATTTTTAACAAAGGTGTCTCTGATTATTCATTCACTGGTTCTCTGATTCGTTACTCTCCATTTCACTGGATTTTGAATCACAGTTTCACTGATTATTGTCGCGGTTGCCCTAATTATTGACCCAGAGTTTTCTTGATTAGTCACTCATTGTTTCTCTCATTATTCACTCGCCGTTTCTCTGATTATCCACTCACTGTTTCTCTGATTATTGAACTACTATTTCTCTGATTATTGACCAACAGTTCCTCTGATTATTGACTCACTGTTTCACTGAGTATTGACTCACTGTAACCCTGATTAATGAATCCCTGTCTCCCTGATTATTGACCAATGCTTTCTCAGATTATTGACTCACAGTTTGCTTGATTATTGACTCATTGTTTCCCTGAATATTGATGCATTGTTTCGCTAAATTTTGACCCACCTTTTCTCTGATTATTCACGCAGTGCTTCTCCGATTATTCACTCACCGTTTCTCTGATTATTGGACCATGGTTTCTCTCATTATTCACCCACCATTTTTTGAGGTTATTGATTCCAAGTTTCTCTGATTATTGACCTGATGTTTCTCTGATGTTTGACCCGCTGGTCCTCTGATGCTTGACCCGTTGGCTCCCAGGTGCGCAACTCACTGTTTCTCAGATTACTGTCCTTCTGTTTCTCTGATAATTTACTTACTGTTTCTCTGATTTTTGTCTCACTGTTTCTCTGATTATTGTCTCACTGCTTTCCTAATTATTGACTCACTGTTGCACTAATTATTGACTCACTGTTACCCTGATTATTGACTCCCTGTCTCCCTGATTATTGACCAGCCGTTTTTCAGATTATTGACTCAAAGTTTGCCTGAATATTGACTCAATTTTTCATGATTATTGACTCCCTGTTTCTCAGATTACTAACCCAATCTTTCTCTGATTGTTCACTCACTGCTTCTCCGATTATTCACTCACTAATTCTCATGTTATTGATTCCCTGTTTCTCTGATTATTGATTCGTTGTTTCCCTGATGACTGACCCGTTGGTTCTCTGATGTTTGAAACGCTAGTTCTCAGATTAGCAACTCACTGTTTCTCAGATTACTGACCCTCTCTTTCTCTGATAATTTACTCACAGTTTCGTGGATTATTGACTCACTGTTTCTCTGATTATTGTTTCACTGTTTCCCTGATTATAGACTCACTGTTGGTTAGATTATTGTCCCACTGTTTATCAGATTACTGACGCTTTGTTCTCTGATTATTCACTCAATGTTTCTCTGATTATTGACTCACTGATTCACTGATTATTGACTCACTGTTACTCTGATAATTGACACCCTATCTCCCTGGTTATTGACCAACTGTTTCCCTGATTATTGACTCACTGTTTCTCTGATTATCGACCCACTATTTCTCTGATTATTCACTCACTGCTTCTCTGATTATTAACTCAATGTTTCTCTGATTATTGGCCCATTGTTTCTCTGATTATACACCCATTGTTTCTCTGGTTAGTGATTCACAGTTTCTCTGATTTTTGACCCGCTAATTTCCTCATTATTGACCGCTGTTTCTCTGATGATTGACCCGCGGTTTCTCAGATTATCCACTCAATATTTCTCAGATTACTGACCCTCTTTTCTCTGATTATTAACTCACAGTTTCTCTGATGTTTGACTTACGGTTTCCATGAATACTGACCTGTTGTTTCTCTGATCTCTGAGTCACTACATATAATTATAGATGCACTCTTTCTATCATTATTGACTCACTGTTTCCCTGATTAATGATTCACTGTTGCTCAGATTATTGACCCGCTGTTCCTTCGATTATTGACTCACTCTTTCTCTGATCTTTGACTCACTGCTACTAATTATAGACGTACTGTTTCTCTGAATTTTGACTCATTTACTTTCTTATTATTCCCGCACAGTTTCTATGATTATAGACCCACTGTCTCTCTGATTTTTTACAAAAGGTTTCTCTGATTATTCATTCACTGGTCCTCTGATTCTTTACTCTCCATTTCACTGAATTTTGAATCACTGTTTCACTGATTATTGTCGCTGTTCCCTTAATTATTGAGCTAGAGTTTTCTTGATTAGTCACTCACTGTTTCTCTGATTATTCACTTGCCATTTCTCTGATTTTTCAATCACTGTTTCTCTGATTATTGTTTCACTATTTTCCTGATTATTGACTCACTGTTGAACTGATTATTGAATCACTGTTACCCTGATTATTGACTCCCTGACTCCCTGATTATTGACCAATAGTTTCTCAGATTATTGACTCAATGTTTCATGATTATTAACTCACTGTTTCTCTGATTATTAACCCACTCTTTCTCGGATTATTCACTCACTGCTTCTCCGATTATTCACTCAGTGTTTCTCAGGGTATTGATTCTCTGTTTCTCTGATTATTGATTCTCTGTTTTTCTGATCTTTGACTCACTGCAACTAATTATAGACGCTTTTTCAGGGATTATATACCTGCTGTTTCTCAGATTATTGACTCAAATTTACCCTGATTATTGACTCACTCTTTCTCTAATGATTGACTCACTCTTTTTCTAATTATTCAGTCTCTGCTTCTCTGATTATTGACTCATTATTTCCCTGATTATGTAGATACTCCAACTAGGAAAGGGGCAATACTGGACCTAGTATTAGGAATGGACATGGCCTGTTGATCGAAGTTTCAGTAGGGAAGCATTTCGGGAAAAATGTCCATAATTCAGTAAGTTCCCAGGTAGTGTTGGATAAGTATAACGGGAGTCCTCAGGATAAGCTCTTTAATTTTGGATGGCTAATTTTATCAATATTACGCTGTTTCCCACTGTTTCTCTGATTATTGACCTGTTGATTCTTAGATTAGTGACTCACTGTTTCTCTGATAACTGACCCGCTGTTTCTCTGATTATTGACTAACTGTTACACTGATTATTGACCCACTTATTTTCCTGATTATTGACTCACTTTTCCACTGAAGATTGAATCACTGCTTCTCTGATCATTGAGTCACTGCTTCTCAGATTATTGACCGACTGTTTATCAGATTATTGTTGCACTGTTTCTCTGATTATTGACCCGCTGTTTCTCTGATTATTGACTAAACGTTTGTTTGATTATTGACACTCTATTTCTCTGATTATTAATGCACAGTTTCTATGATTATTGACCAACTGTTTCTCTGAATATTCACTCACTGTGTCCCTGATTAGTCACTCACTGCTTCCTTTATTATTGATCCACAATTTCACTGATTGTTCACTCAATCTTTTTCTGATTTTTGAATCTCTGTTTCACTGATTGTTGACTCACCCTTTCCATGATTATTGACTAACTGTTTCCATGTTTCTCTGATTATTCACTTACTCTATCTCTGATTTTTGAATTGCAGTTTCACTGAATATTGTCGCGGTTCCCCTGAATATTGACACAATGGTTCCATGAATATTGACCCACGGTTTATGTAACTATTTACTCACTGTTTCTCTGATAATTGACTCACTGTTACCATGATTATTGACTCACTGTTTCTCTGATTATTGACACACTTTTTCACTGATTATTGACTCACTGTTTCTCTGATTATTGAATGACTGTTTCTCTTATTATTTACTCACTGTTTATCTGATTATTGACCCGCTGTTTCTCAGATTATTGACCCGCAGTTTATCAGATTATTGAAGCACTGTTTCTCTGATTATTGAACCACTGGTTATCTGAAAATTGACTCACTTTTTCTCTGATTATTAACTAACTGTTACCCTCATTATTGGCTCAATTTTTCCTTGATTATTGAATCACTGTTTCTATGATTATTGAATCACTGTTTCTCTGAATATCGACTCACTGCTTCTCAGAATCTCGACATCCGTTTATCAGATTATTGATGCACTGTTTCTCTCATTATTGACTAATAGTTTCTTTGATTAGTGCCTCGCTGTTTCTCTGATTTTTCACACAGTTTCGCTGATTATTCACTCAATGTTTCCATGATTATTGATCCACTGTTTCTCTGAATATTCACTCACTGTTTCTCTGATTAGTCACTCACTGTTTCCCTGATTATTGACCCACTGATTCTCTGATTATCGACCCAAAGTTTCTCTGATTATTCGCTCACTGGCTGTCTGATTATTGACCAACTGTTTTTCTGATTATTCGCTCATAGCTTCGCTGATTATTCACTCATTCTTCCTCTGATTATTGACTGATTATACTCTGATCATTCACGTACTGTTTATCTGATTATGTACTCACTATTCCAAGATTATTGCTCACTGTTTCTCTGATTATTCACCAACTGTTGCCCTGATTATTCACACACTCTTCCTCTCATTATTCACTCACTGGTTCTCTGATTTTTGGAGTGCTTTTTCACTGATTATATACCTGCTGTTTCTCAGATTATTGACTCAAATTTACCCTCATTATTGACTCACTGTTTCTCTAATTATTGACTGAGTCTTTTTCTGATTATTCACTCACTGGTTCTCTGATTATTGACTCATTATTTCCCTGATTATGCAGATACTCCAACTAGGAAAGAGGCAATACAGGACCTAGTATTAGGAAAGGACTTGGCCTGTTGATTGAAGTTTCAGTAGAGAAGAATTTCAGGAAAAATGTCCATAATTCAGTAAGTTCCCAGGTAGTGTTGGATAAGTATAACGGGAGTCCTCAGGGTAAGCTCTTTAATTGTGGATGGCTAATTTTATCAATATTATCCTGTTTCCCACTGCTTCTCTGATTACTGACCCGTTGTTTCTTAGATTAGTGACTCACTGTTTCTCTGATAACTGACCCTCTGTTTCTCTGATTATTGACTCACTTATTTTCCTGATTATTGACTCACTTTTCCACTGAAGATTGAATCACTGCTTCTCTGATTATTGAGTCACCACTTCTCAGATTATTGACCGACTGTTTATCAGATTATTGTTGCACTGTTTCTCTGATTATTGACCCGCTGTTTCTCTGATTATTGACCAAACGTTTGTTTGATTATTGACTCTCTATTTCTCTGATTATTAAAGCACTGTTTCTGTGATTATTGACCAACTGTTTCTTTGAATATTCACTCACTGTTTCCCTGATTAGTCACTCACTGCTTCCTTTATTACTGACCCTCATTTTCACTGATTGTTCACTCAATCTTTTTCTGATTTTTGAATCTCTGTTTCACTGATTATTGACTCACTGATTCCATGATTATTGACTAACTGTTTCCCTGATTATTTACCCACTGATTATGTGGTTATTTACTCACTGTTTCTCTGATTATTCACTTACTCTATCTCTGATTTTTGAATCGCTGTTTCACTGAATATTGTCGCGGTTCCCCTGACTATTGACACAATGGTTCCATGAATATTGACCCATGGTTTATGTAACTATTTACTCACTGTTTCTCTGATTATTCTCCCATAGTTTCTCTGAATATTTACTCCATGTTTCTTTCATTATTGACATGCTGTGTCTCATATTAGCGACTCACTGTTTCTCAAATTAATGACCCACTGTTTCTCTGATTATTGACTCACAGTTTCTCTGATAATTGACTCTCTGTTACCATGATTATTGACTCACTGTTTCTCTGATTATTGACACAATTTTTCTCGGATTATTGACTCACATTTTCTCTGATTATTGAATGATTGTTTCTCTTATTTATGACTCACTGTTTCTCTGATTATTGACCTGCTGTTTCTCAGATTATTGACCCACAGTTTATCAGATTATTGACACACTTTTTCTCTGATTATTGAACCACTGTTTATCTCATTATTGACTCACTGTTTCTCTGATTATTAACTAACTGTTACCCTGATTATTGAAGCACTTTTTCCATGATTATTGAATCAATGTTTCTCTGATTATTAAAGCTCTGTTTCTCTGATTATTGACCAACTGTTTCTCTGAATATTCAATCACTGTTTCCCTGATTAGTCACTCACTGTTTCCTTTATTATTGATCCTCAATTTCTCTGATTGTTCACTCAATCTTTTTCTGATTTTTGAATCTCTGTTTCACTGATTGTTGTTGCTGTTCCCCTGATTGTTGACTCGCTGGTTCCCTTATTATTGACTAACTGTTTCCCTCAATATTGACCCACTGATTATGTGTTTATTTACTTACTGTTTCTCTGATTATTCACTTTATCTCTGATATTTGAATTGCTGTTTCCCTGAATATTGTCGTGGCTCCCCTGAATATTGACACACTGGTTCCATGAATATTGACCCACGGTTTATGTAACTATTTACCCACTGTTTCTCTGATTATTCTCCCACAGTTTCTCTGAATATTCACTCCATGTTTCTCTCATTATTGACATGCTGTTTCTCAGATTAGCGACTCACTGTTTCTCTAATTATTGCCTTACTGTTACCATGATTATTGACTCACTGTTTCTCTGATTATTGACACAATTTTTCTCAGAATATTGACTCATTTTTCTCTGATTATTGACTCACTGTTTCTCTGATTATTGAATGACTGTTTCTCTTATTATTGACTCACTGTTTCATGATTACTAACTCACTGTTTCTCTGATTATTGACCCAATTTTTCTCTGATTATTCACTCACTGCTTCTCCGATTCTTCACTATCTATTTCTCTGATTATTTAACCACCGTTCCTCTGATTATTCACCCACTCTTTCTCAGATTATTGCTTCCCTGTTTCTCTGATTATTGACCCGATGTTGCTCTGATTATTGACCGACTGGTTCTATGATGTTTGACACGCTGTTTCTCAGATTAGCAACTCACTGTTTCTCAGCTTACTAACCCTCTGTTTTTCTGAAAATGAACTCACTGTTTCTCTGATTATTGACTCACTGTTTCCCTGATTATTGAATCACTGTTTCTCTGATTATTGACTCACTGTTTCTCAGAAAAATGACCCACTTTTTATCAGATTATTGATGCACTATTTCTCTGATTATTGACCCGCTGTTCCTCTGATTATTGACTAGCTGTTTCTCGGATCTTTGACTCACTGCTGTTAATTTTAGACAAACTCTTTCTCTGATTATTGACGCATTTATTTTCTGATTATTGCCCCACGGTTTCTATGATTTTTGACTCACTCTTTCTCTGATTATTCACTGATTGTTTCTCTGATTATTCACTCAATGTTTCTCTGATTATTCAACCAATGTTTCTCTCATTATTGACCAAAAGTTTCTCTGATTATTCACTCACTGTTTCTCTGATTATTTCCTCACTGTTTCACTGATTTTAGAATCACTGCTTCACTGATTATTTCCGCTGTTCCCCTAATTATTGACCCACTGTTTTCCTGAATATTCACTCACACTTTATCTGATTATTCACTCACTGTTTCTCTGATTATTAAGTCAATGTTTCTCTGATTATTGACCAAATGTTTCTCTGATTATTCACTCACTGTTTCTCTCATTAATCACTCATTGTTTCGCGGACTATTCACCCACTGTTCCTCTCATTATTGACCCAAAGTTTCTCTCATTATTCACGCACTGTTGCTTTGATTATTTACTCTCCATTTCACTGATTTTTGAATCACTGTTTCACTTTTTATTGTTGCTGTTCCCCTAAGTCTTGACTCACTGTTATCCTGATTAGTCACTCACTATTTCTCTGAATATTCACTCTATTTTCCTATGATTATTCACTCAATATTTCTCTGATTATTGACACACTGTTAACCTCATTATTAACTCCCTGTCTCCCGGATTATTGACCAATGGTTTCTCAGATTATTGACTCATTGTTTGCCTGATTATTGACTCACTATTTCCCTGATTATTGACACTGTTTCACTGATTATTCACTCACTGCTTCTCAGATTATTCACTCCCTGTTGTTCTTATTATTGAACCACTGTTTCTTTGATTATTCACCCATTGTTTCTCAGGTTAGTTATTAGCTGTTTTTCTGATTACTGACCAGCTGTTACTCTGATTTTTGACCCGCTGTTTCTCAGATAAGTGACTCACTGTTTCTCAGAGTACTGACCCACTGTTTCTCTGATAATGAATTCACTGTTTCTCTGATAATTCTCCCACTCTTACCTGATTATTGGCTCGCTGTTGCCCAGATTATTGACCCAATGTTTCAGTGATTATTGACACACTGTTAACCTCATTATTAACTCCCTGTCTCCCTGATTATTGAGCAATGGTTTCTCAGATTATTGACTCATTGTTTGCCTGATTATTGACTCACTGTTTCCCTGATTATTGACTAACTGTTTCTCCGATTGTTCACCCACTTTTCTCTGATTATTCACTCACTGTTTCTCTTATTATTTGCTGACTGTTGCTCTGATTATTCACCCATTGTTTTTCAGGTTAATAATTTGCTGTTTCTCTGATTATTAACCCTCTGTTTCTCAGATTAGCGACTCACTGTTTCACAGGTTACTGACAATCTGTTTCTCTGATTATTTACTCACTGTTTCCATAATTATTGTCTCCTTGTTTCTCTGATCTTTGAGACACTGCATATAATTATAGATGCACTGTTCTATCATTATTGACTCTCTGTTTCTCAGATTACTGTCTCACTATTGCCCTGATTATTGACAAACTATTGCTCAGATTATTGACCCACTCTTTATCAGATTAATGACGCACTGCTTCTCTGATTATTGACACACTGTTCTTCTGATTATTGAATCGCTGTTCCTCTAATCTTTGACTCACACCATCTAATAATAGGTATACTGTTTCTCTGATGAATGACTCATTTATTTTTTGACTATTGCCCCACAGTTCCTATGATTTTTGAGTCACTGTTTCTCTGATTATTCAGTCATTGTTTCTCTGATTATTCACTCAAGGTTTCTCTGATTATTGACCCACTGTTTCTCTGATTTTTGACCAAACGTTTCTATGATTATTCACTCACTGGTTCTCTGATCATTTACTCTCCGTTTCACTGAATTTTTCAAAATTTTTCACTGTTCCACTGATTATTGTTGCTGTTCCCCTAATTATTGACCCACAGTTTTCTTGATTCCTCTGATTATTGACTCAGTGTTTCACTGATTATTGACTCACTGTTACCCTGATTATTTTTTCCCTCTCTCCCTGTGTATTGACCGACGCTTTCTCAAATTATTGACTCAAAGTTTGCCTGATTATTGACTCACTGTTTCATGATTATTGACTCACTCTTTCTCTGATAATTGACCCAGTCTTTCTCTGATTATTCACTCACTGCTTCTCTGATTATTCACTCACTGTTTCTCTCATTATTGGACTGTGGTTTCTCAGATTATTCACTCACTGTCTCTCTGATTTTTGACCCGCTGTTTCTCAGATTTGCGACTCACTGTTTCTCCGATTACTGGCCCTCTGTTTCTCTGGTAATTAACTCACTGTTTCTCTGATTATTGCCCCAAGTTTTCTATGATTTTTGACTCACTGTTTCTCTGATTATTCACTCATTGTTTCTCTGATTATTCACTCAATGTGTCTCTGATTATTGACCCACTGTTTCTCTGATTTTTTTACCAAACATTTCTCTGATTATTCTCTCACTGGTTCTCTGATTATTTGTCTCCGTTTCACTGATTTTTGAATCACGGTTTCACTGATTATTGTAGCTTTTCCCCTAATTATTGACCCACAGTTTTCTTGATTAGTCACTCACTGTTTCTCTGATTAATCACTCACTGTTTCTCTGATTATTCACTCACTGTTTCGCTAATTATTGACTTATTGTTTCACTGATTATTGACTCCCTGTCTCCCTGCTTATTGACACACTGTTTCCCAGATTATTCACTCACAGTTTTTCTGTTTATTCACTCACTGTTTTCTTATTATTCTCTCGATTTTCCCTGATTATTTAGCCACTGTTTCTCTGATTATTGACCCACTGTTCCTCTGATTATTGACTCACTGTTTCACAGATTATTTACCACTGTTACCCTGATTATTGACTCCCTGTCTCCTAATTATTGACCAATGTTTTCTCAGATTATTGACTCACTGTTTCCCTGATTATTGAGTCGCTGTTTCTGTGATTGTTGACCCACTTTTTCCCTGATTATTCACTCACTGCTTCTCTGATTATTCACTCACTTTCTCTCAGAAAAGTGACTCATTGTTTCTCAGGTTACCGACCCTCCGTTTCTCTGATAAGTAACCCAATGTTTATCTGATTATTGACTCACTGTTTCTCTGATTATTGTCTCACTGTTTAGCTGATTATAGACTCACTGTTGCTCAGATTATTGACCCACTGTTTATTAGATTATTGACGCAATATTTCTCTGATCTTTCAGTCACAGCTTCTAATTATAGGCACACGGTTTCTCTGATTGTTGACTCACAGTTTCTCAGATTAATGACCCACTGTTTATCAGATTCTTGACGCACTGTTTCTCTGATTATTGAATCGCTGTTTCTCAGTTCTTTGACTCCCCTCTTCTACTTGTAGACACACTGATTCTCTGCTTATTGACTCATTTATTTTCTGATTATTGCCCCATGGTCTCTCAGATTGTTGGCTCAATGTTTCCCTAATTATTCACTTACTATGGCTCTGATTATTCACTCACTGTTTCTCAGATTATTGACCCACTGTTTCTCTGATTATTGACCAAAGGTTTCTCTGATTTTTCACTCACTGGTTGTCTGATTATTTACCCTCCATTTCACTGATTTTTGAATCATTGTTTCACTGATTATTGTCACTGTTCCCCTAATTATTGACCCACAGTTTTCTTGATTATTCACTTAACGTTTCTCTGATTATTCACTCACTGTTTCTCTGATTATTAACTCCCTGTCTCCCTGATTATTGATGAACGGTCTCTCAGATTGTTGACGCACTGTGTCCCTGATTATTGACTCACAGTTTCCCTGATTATTGACTCACTGTTTCTCTGTTTCTTCACCCAAAGTTTCTCAGGTTATTGATTCGCTAGTTCACTGATTATTGACTCCCTGTCTCCCTGATTATTGACGAATGGTTTCTCAGATTTTTGACTCAGTGTCCCTGATTATTGACTCAAAGTTTCCCTGATTATTGACTCACTGTTTCTCTGTTTCTTCACCCAAAGTTTCTCAGGTTATTGATTCGCTAGTTCACTGATTATTGGCTCCCTGTCTTCCTGATTATTGACGAATGGTTTCTCTGATTTTTGACTCAGTGTCCCTGATTATTGACTCACAGTTTCTCTGATTATTGACCCGCTATTTCTCTGATTATTGACCCGCTGTTTCTCTGATTAGCGACTCACTGTTTCTCTGATTATTGACTCCCTGTCTCCCTGATTATTGACCAATGCTTTCTCAGATTATAGACTCACAGTTTGCTTGATTATGGACTCACTGCTTCTCCGATTATTCTCACACTTTTTCTCTGATTATTGGACCACTGTTTCGCTCATTATTCACCCACCCTTTCTGAGGTTATTGATTCCCTGTTTCTCTGATTATTGACCCGCTGGTTCTCTGATGTTTGACCAGCTGGTTTCCAGGTGCGTAACTCACTGTTTCTCAGATTACTGACCCTCTGTTTCTCTAATAATTTACTCACTGTTTCTCTGATTTTTGACTCACTGTTTCTCTGATGATTGTTTCACTCTTTTTCTGATTATTGACTCACTGTTGCACTGATTATTGACTCACTGTTACCCTGATTATTGACTCCCTGTCTCCCAGATTATTGACCAATGCTTTCTCAGGTTATTGACTCACAGTTTGCTTGATTATTGATTCAATGTTTCCCTGATTATTGATTCAATGTTTACCTGATTATTGACCCTCACCGTTTCTCTGATTATTGGACCACTGTTTCTCCGATTATTCACCCAATCTTTCTGAGGTTATTGATTCCCTGTTTCTCTGATTATTGACCCGATGTTTCTCTGATTATTGACCGGCTGGTTCTCTGATGTTTGACCCGCTGGTTTCCAGGTGCGCAACTCACTGTTTCTCAGATTACTGACCCTCTGTTTCTCTGATAATTTACTCACTGTTTCTCTGATTTTTGACTCACTGTTTCTCTGATTATTGTTTCACTTTTTACCTGATTATTGACTCAGTGTAGCTCAGATTATTGACTCACTCTTTATCAGATTACTGACACACTGTTTCTCTGATTATCGACCTGCTGTTGCTCTGATTATTGACTCGCTGTTTCTCTGATCTTTCACTCACTGCTTCTAATTATAGTCACACTGTTTCTCTGATTATTGACTCACTGTTCTTCTGATTATTTACTCAATGTTTCACCAATTATTGATTCACTTTTCAACTAATTATTGACTCCTTCTGTCCCTGATTATTGACCAAAGGTTTCTCAGATTATTGACTCAAAGTTTGCCTGAATATTGACTCAATGTTCCATGAATATTGACTCACTGTTTCTCAGATTATTAACGCACTCTTTCTCTGATTATTCATTCACTGCTTCTCCGATTATTCACTCACTGTTTCTCAGGTTATTGATTCCCTGTTTCTCTGATTATTGATTCGTTGGTTCTCTGATTACTGACCCTCTGGTTCTCTGATGTTTGACATGCTGGTTCTCAGATTAGCAACTCATTGTTTCTCAGATTACTGACCCTCTGTTTAACTGATAATTTACTCACTGTTTCTCAGATTATTGACTCACTGTTTCTCTGATTACTGTTTCTCTGTTTCCCTGATTATAGACACAACGTTGCTCAGATTATTGACCCACTGTTTATCAGATTACTGACACACTGTTTCTCTAATTATTCACTCACTGTATTTCTGATTATTGACCAACTGTTTCCCTGATTATTCACTTACTGCTTCTCTGATTATTAACTCAATGTTTCTCTGATTATTGGTCCATTGTTTCTCTGATTATACACCCCTGTTTCTCAAGTTATTGATTCACAGTTTCTCTGATTATTGACCCGCTAATTTTCTCATTATTGAGCCGCTGATTCTCTGATTATTGACCAGCGGTTTCGCAGATTTGCCATTCAATGTTTCTCATATTACTGAACCTCTGTTTCTCTGATTATTAACTCACTGTTTGTCTGATGTTTGACTTACTGTTTCCATGATTACTGACCTCCTGTTTCTCTGATCTTTGAGTCACTACATTTAATTATATATGCACTCTTACTATCATTATTGACTCACTGTTTCACTGATCATTGACTCACTGTTGCTCAGATTATTGACCTGCTGTTCCTTTGATTATTGACTCGCTGTTTCTCTGATCTTTGACTCACTGCTACTAATTATAGACATACTGTTTCTCTGAATTTTGACTCATTTACATTCTGATTATTCCCGCATGGTTTCTATGATTATTGACCCACTGTCTCTCTGATTTTTTTTACAAAAGTTTTCTCTGATTATTCATTCACTGGTTCTCTGATTCTTTACTCTCCGTTTCACTGAATTTTGAATCACAGTTTCACTGATTATTGTCGCGGTTCCCCTAATTATTGACCCAGAGTTTTCTTGATTAGTCACTCACTGTTTCTCTGATTATTCACTCGCCATTTCTCTGATTATTCACTCACTGCTTCTATGATTATTAACTCAATGTTTCTCTGATTATTGGCCCATTGTTTCTCTGATTATACACCCCCTCTTTCTCAGGTTATTGATTCACAGTTTCTCCGACTTTTGACCCGCTAATTTTCTCATTTTTGACCCACTGTCTCTCTGATTTTTGACCCACGATTTCTCAGATTAGCCACTCAATATTTCTCAGATTACTGACCCTCTGTTTCTCTGATTATTAACTCACTGATTCTATGATTTTCATGATTGCTGACCTTCTGTTTCTCTGATTTTGAGTCACTGCATATAATTATAGATACACTCTTTCTGTCATTATCGACTCACTACTTCCCTGATTATTGACTCACTGTTGTTCAGATTATTGACCCGCTGTTCCTTTGATTATTGACTCGCTGTTTCTCTGATCTTTGACTCACTGCTACTAATTATAGACATACTGTTTCTCTGAATTTTGACTCATTTACATTCTGATTATTCCTGCATGGTTTCTATGATTATTTACCCACTGTCTCTGATTTTTTTACCAAAGGTTTCTCTGATTATTCATTCAATGGTTCTCTGATTCTTTACTCTCTGTTTCACTGAATATTGAATCACATTTTCACTGATTATTGTCGTGGTTCCCCTAATTATTGACCCAGAGTTTTCTTGATTAGTCACTCACTGTTTCTCTGATTATTCACTCGCCATTTCTCTGATTATTCACTCTTTGTTTCTCTGATTATTGAACTATTGTTTCTCTGATTATTGACCAACAGTTCCTCTGATTATTGACTCACTGTTTCACTGATTATTGACTCACGGTTACCCTTATTATTGACTCAATGTTTCCCTGATTATTGAGTCACTGTTTCCTGATTTTTCACCCACCTTTTCTCTGATTATTCACTAACTGCTTCTCCGATTATTCACTCAACGTTTTTCTGAATATTGGACCACTGTTTCTCTCATTATTCACGCACGATTTCTGAGGTTATTGATTCCCTGTTTCTCTGATTATTGACCCGGTGTTATCTGTTTATTGACCCGCTGGTTCTCTGATGTTTGACCCACTGGTTCTCAGGTGCACAACTCACTGTTTCTCACCCCTGTTTCTCTGATAATTTACTCACTGTTTCTCTGATTTTTGACTCACTGTTTCTCTGATTATTGTTACCACTGTATTCCTGATTATTGACTCACTGATGCTCAGATTATTGATCTACTGTTTATCTGATTAATGGCGCATTGTTTCTCTTAGTATTCACTCAATGTTTCACTGATTATTAACTCACTGTTTCACTGATTATTGACACACTGTTTCCCTGATTATTGACTCACTGTTTCTCTGATTATTGACCCACTATTTCTCTGATTATTCACTCACTGATTCTATGGTTATTAACTCAAAGTTTCTCTGATTATTGGCCCATGGTTTCTCTGATTATACACCCCCTCTTTCTCCGGTTATTGATTCACAGTTTCTCTGACTTTTGACCCGCTAATTTTCTCATTTTTGACCCACTGTCTCTCTGATTATTGACGCACAATTTCTCAGATTAGCCACTCAATATTTCTCAGATTACTGACCCTCTGTTTCTCTGATTATTAACTCACTGATTCTATGGCTTCCATGATTGCTGACCTGCTGTTTCTCTGATTTTGAGTCACTGCATATAATTATAGATGCACTCTTTCTATCATTATCGACTCACTATTTCCCTGATTATTGTCTCACTGTTGTTCAGATTATTGACCCGCTGTTCCTTTGATTATTGACTCGCTGTTTCTCTGACCTTTGACCCACTGCTACTAATTATAGACATACTGTTTCTCTGAATTTTGACTCATTTACTTTCTGATTGTTTCCACAAGGTTTCTATGATTATTGACCCACTGTCTCTCTGAAATTTTTTAACAAAAGTTTCTCTGATTATTCATTCACTGGTTCTCTGATTCTTTACTCTCCATTTCACTCGATTTTGAATCATTGTTTCACTGATATTTGTCGCGGTTCCCCTAATTATTGAGCCAGAGTTATCTTGATTAGTCACTCACTGTTTCTCTGATTATTCACTCTACATTTCTCTGATAATTCACTCACTGTTTCTCTGATTATTGAACTACTATTTCTGTGATTATTGACCAACAGTTCCTCTGATTATTGACTCACTGTTACACTGATTATTGACTCACTGTTACCCTGATTAATGACTCCCTGTCACCCTGATTATTGACCAATGCTTTCTCAGATTATTGACTCACTGTTTCACTGATTATTGACACAATGTTACCCTGATTATTGACTCAATGTTTCCCTGATTATTGAGTCACTGTTTCCTGATTTTTCACCCTCCATTTTTCTGATTAGTCACTAACTGCTTCTCCGATTATTCACTCAACCTATTTCTGAATATTGGACCACTGTTTCTCTCATTATTCACCCACGATTTCTGAGGTTATTGATTCCCTGTTTCTCTGATTATTGACCCGATGTTATCTGATTATTGAGCCGCTGTTTCTCTGATGTTTGACCCACTGGTTCTCAGGTGCACAACTCACTGTTTCTCAGATTACTGACCCCCTGTTTCTCTGATAATTTACTCACTGTTTCTCTGATTTTTTACTCACTGTTTCTCTGATTATTGTTACCACTGTTTTCCTGATTATTGACTCACTGTTGCTCAGATTATTGATCCACTGTTTAATTGTTACTGGCGCATTGTTTCTCTTAGTATTCACTCAATGTTTCACTGATTATTAACACACTGTTTCACAGATTATTGACTCACTGTTTCCCTGATTATTGACCAACTGTTTCCCTGATTATTCACTTACTGCTTTTCTGATTATTAACTCAATGTTTATCTGATTATTGGCCCATTGTTTCTCTGATTATACACCCCCTGTTTCTCAGGTTATTGATTGACAGTTTCTCTGATTTTTGACCTGCTAATTTTCTCATTATTGAGCCGCTTTTTCTCTGATTATTGACCAGCGGATTTGCAGATTTGCCATTCAATGTTTCTCAGATTGCTGACCCTCTGTTTCTCTGATTATTAACTCACTGTTTCTCTGATGTTTGACTTACGGTTTCCATGATTACTGACCTCCTGTTTCTCTGATCTTTGAGTCACTACATATAATTATATATGCACTCATACTATCATAATTGACTCACTGTTTCCCTGATCATTGACTCACTGTTGCTCAGATTATTGACCCGCTGTTCCTTTGATTATTGACTCACTGTTTCTCTGATCTTTGACTCACTGTTACTAATTATAGACATACTGTTTCTCTGAATTTTGACTCATTTAAATTCTGATTATTCCGGCATGGTTTCTATGATTATTGACCCACTGACTCTCTGATTTTTATTACCAAAGTTTTCTCTGATTATTCATTCACTGGTTCTCTGATTCTTTACTCTCCGTTTCACTGAATTTTGAATCACAGTTTCACTGATTATTGTCGCGGTTCCCCTAATTATTGACCCAGAGTTTTCTTGATTAGTCACTCACTGTTTCTCTGATTATTCACTCGCCATTTCTCTGATTATTCACTCTTTGTTTCCCTGATTATTGAACTATTGTTTCTCTGATTATTGACCAACATTTCCTCTGATTATTGACTCACTGTTTCACTGATTATTGACTCACTGTTACCCTGATTATTGAGTCAATGTTTCCCTGATTATTGAGTCACTGTTTGCTGATTTTTCACCCACATTTTCTCTGATTATTCACTAACTGCTTCTCCGATTATTCACTCAACGTTTTTCTGTATATTGGACCACTGTTTCTCTCATTATTCACCCACGATTTCTGAGGTTATTGATTCCCTGTTTCTCTGATTATTGACCCGATGTTATCTGATTATTGACCCGCTGTTTCTCTGATGTTTGACCCACTGTTTCTCAGGTGCACAACTCACTGTTTCTCAGATTACTGACCCCCTGTATCTCTGATAATTTACTCACTGTTTCTCTGATTTTTGACTCACTGTTTCTCTGATTACTGTTACCACTGTTTGCCTGATTATTGACTCACTGTTGCTCAGATTATTGATCCACTGTTTATCAGATTACTGGCGCATTGTTTCTCTTAGTATTCACTCACTGTTTCACAGATTATTGACTCAATTTTTCCCTGATTATTAACTCACTGTTTCTCTGATTATTGACCCACTATTTCTCTGATTATTCACTCACTGCTTCTCTGATTATTAACTCAATGTTTTTCTGATTATTGGCCCATTGTTTCTCTGATTATACATCCCCTCTTTCTCTGTTTATTGATTCACAGTTTTTCTGACTTTTGACCCGCTAATTTTCTCATTTTTGACCAACTGTCTCTCTGATTATTCACCCGCGATTTCTCAGATTATCCACTCAATATTTTTCAGATTACCTACCCTCTGTTTCTCTGATTATTAACTCACTGATTCCAGGGTTTCCATGATTGCTGACTTGCTGTTTCTCTGATTTTGAGTCACTACATATAATTATAGATGCACTCTTTCTATCATTATCGACTCACTATTTCCCTAATTATTGACTCACTGTTGTTCAGATTATTGACCCGCTGTTCCTATGATTATTGACTCGCTGTTTCTCTGATCTTTGACTCACTTCTACTAATTATAGACATACTGTTTCTCTGAATTTTGACTCATTTACTTTCTGATTATTCCCAGAACTTTTCTATGATTATTTACCCACTGTCTCTCTGAATTTTTTAACAAAGTTTTCTCTGATTATTCATTCACTGGTTCTCTGATTCTTTACTCTCCATTTCACACGATTTTGAATCACTGTTTCACTGATATTTGTCGTGGTTCCCCTAATTATTGAGCCAGAGTTATCTTGATTAGTCACTCACTGCTTCTCTGATTATTCACTCGCCATTTCTCTGATAATTCACTCACTGTTTCTCTGATTATTGAACTACTATTTCTCTGATTATTGACCAACAGTTCCTCTGATTATTGACTCACTGTTTCACTGATTATTGACTCACTGTTACACTGATTAATGACTCCCTGTCTCCCTGATTATTGACCAATGCTTTCTCAGATTATTGACTCATAGTTTGCTTGATTATTGACTCAATGTTTCCCTGATTATTGACTCACTGTTTCCCTGATTTTTGACCCACCTTTTCTCTGATTATTCACTCAGTTCTTCTCCGATTATTCACTTACCATTTCTCTGATTACTGGACCACTGTTTCTCTCCTTATTCAAACTGCCTTTCTGAGCTTATTGATTCCCTGTTTCTCTGATTATTGACCCAATGTTTCTCTGATGTTTGACCCGCTGGTCCTCTGATGTTTGACCCGTTGGTTCCCAGGTGCACAACTCACTGTTTCTCAGATTACTGTCCTTCTGTTTCTCTGATTATTTACTCACTCTTTCTCTGATTATTGACTCACTGTTTCTCTGATTATTGTTTCACTGTTTTCCTGATTATTGATTCACTGTTGCACTGATTATTGAATCACTGTTACCCTTCTTATTGACTCCCTGTCTCCCTGCTTATTGACCAATAGCTTCTCAGATTATTCACTCAAAGTTTGCCTGAATATTGACTCAATGTTTCATGATTATTAATTCACTGTTTCTCTGAATATTAACCCACTCTTTCTCTGATTATTCACTCACTGATTCTCCGATTATTCACTTACTGTTTCTCAGGTTATTGATTCCCTGTTTCTCTGATTATTGATTCGTTGTTTCTCTGATGACTGACTCGTTGGTTCTCTGATGTTTTACACGCTAGTTCTCAGATTAGCAACTCACTGTTTCTCAGATTACTGACCCTCTCTTTCTCTGATAATTTACTCACAGTTTCACGGATTATTGACTCACTGTTTCTCTGATTATTGTTTCACTGTTTCCCTGATTATAGACTCACCGTTGCTCAGATTATTGACCCACTGTTTATCAGATTACTGACGCATTGTTTCTCTGATTATTCACTCAATGTTTCTTTGATTATTGACTCACTGATTCACTGATTATTGACTCACTGTTACTCTGATTATTGACACCCTGTCTCCCTGATTATTGACCAAATGTTTCCCTGATTATTGACTCACTGTTTCTCTGATTATTGACCTATTGCTCTCTGATTATACACCCCCTCTTTCTCCGGTTATTCATTCACAGTTTCTCTGCCTTTTGGCCCGCTAATTTTCTCATTTTTGACCCACTGTCTCTCTGATTATTGACCCACGATTTCTCAGATTAGCCACTCAATATTTCTCAGATTACTGACCCTCTGTTTCTCTGATTATTAACTCACTGATTCTACGGTTTCCATGATCTCTGACCTGCTGTTTCTCTGATTTTGTGTCACTGCATATAATTATAGATGCACTCTTTCTATCATTATTGACTCACTATTTCCCTGATTATTGACTCACTGTTGTTCAGATTATTGACCCGCTGTTCCTTTGATTATTGACTCGCTGTTTCTCTGATCTTTGACTCACTGCTACTAATTATAGACATACTGTTTCTCTGAATTTTGACTCATTTACATTCTGATTATTCCCGCATGGTTTCTATGATTATTGACCCACTGTCTCTCTGATTTTTTTTACCAAAGGTGTCTCTGATTATTCATTCACTGGTTCTCTGATTCTTTACTCTCCATTTCACTGAATTTTGAATCACAGTTTCACTGATTATTGTCTCGGTTCCCCTAATTATTGACCCAGAGTTTTCTTGATTAGTCACTCACTGTTTCTCTGATTATTCACTCGCCATTTCTCTGATTATTCACTCTTTGTTTCTCTGATTATTGAACTATTGTTTCTCTGATTATTGACCAACATTTCCTCTGATTATTGACTCACTATATCACTGATTATTGACTCACTGTTACCCTCATTATTGACTCAATGTTTCCCTGATTATTGAGTCACTGTTGCCTGATTTTTCACCCACCTTTTCTCTGATTGTTCACTAACTGCTTCTCCGATTATTCACTCAACTTTTCTCTGAATATTGGACCACTGTTTCTGTCATTATTCTCCCACGATTTCTGAGGTTATTGATTCCCTGTTTCTCTGATTATTGACCCGATGTTATCTGATTATTGACCCGCTGTTTCTCTGATGTTTGACCCACTGTTTCTCAGGTGCACAACTCACTGTTTCTCAGATTACTGACCCCCTGTTTCTCTGATAATTTACTCACTGTTTCTCTGATTTTTGTCTCACTGTTTCTCTGATTATTGTTACCACTGTTTTCCTGATTATTGACTCACTGTTGCTCAGATTATTGATCCAATGTTTATCAGATTACTGGCGCATTGTTTCTCTTAGTATTCACTCAATGTTTCACTGATTATTAACACACTGTTTCACAGATTATTGACTCACTGTTTTCCTGATTATTGACTCACTGTTTCTCTGATTATTGACCCACTATTTCTCTGATTATTCACTCACTGCTTCTCTGATTATTAACTCAATGTTTTTCTGGTTATTGGCCCATTGTTTCTCTGATTATACATCCCCTCTTTCTCTGGTTATTGATTCACAGTTTCTCTGACTTTTGACCCGCTAATTTTCTCATTTTTGACCCACTGTCTCTCTGATTATTGACCCGCGATTTCTCAGATTATCCACTCAATATTTCTAAAATTACTGACGCTCTGTTTCTCTGAGTATTAACTCACTGATTCTACGGTTTCCATGATTGCTGACTTGCTGTTTCTCTGATTTTGAGTCACTACATATAATTATAGATGCACTCTTTCTATCATTATCGACTCACTATTTCCCTGATTATTGACTCACTGTTGTTCAGATTATTGACCCGCTGTTCCTTTGATTATTGACTCGCTGTTTCTCTGATCTTTGACTCACTGCTACTAATTATAGACATACTGTTTCTCTGAATTTTGAATCATTTACTTTCTGATTATTGCCACAAGGTTTCTATGATTATTTACCCACTGTCTCTCTGAATTTTTTTAACAAAGTTTTCTCTGATTATTCATTCACTGGTTCTCTGATTCTTTACTGTCCATTTCACACAATTGTGAATCACTGTTTCACTGATATTTGTCGTGGTTCCCCTAATTATTGAGCCAGAGTTATCTTGATTAGTCACTCACTGTTTCTCTGATTATTCGCTCGACATTTCTCTGATAATTCACTCACTGTTTCTCTGATTATTGAACTACTATTTCTGTGATTATTGACCAACAGTTCCTCTGATTATTGACTAACTGTTTCACTGATTATTGACTCACTTTTACCCTGAATAATGACTCCCTGTCTCCCTGATTATTGACCAATGCTTTCTCAGATTATTGACTCACTGTTTCACTGATTATTGACACAATGTTACCCTGATTATTGACTCAATGTTTCCCTGATTATTGACTCACTGTTTCCTGATCTTTCACCCACCTTTTCTCTGATTATTCACTAACTGCTTCTCCGATTATTCACTCAAACCTTTTTCTGAATATCGGACCACTGTTTCTCTCATTATTCGCCCACGATTTCTGAGGTTATTGTTTCCCTGTTTCTCTGATTATTGACCCGATGTTATCTGATTATTGAGCCGCTGGTTCTCTGATGTTTGACCCACTGGTTCTCAGGTGCACAACTCACTGTTTCTCAGATTACTGACCCCCTGTTTCTCTGATAATTTACTCACTGTTTCTCTGATTTTTGACTCACTGTTTCTCTGATTATTGTTACCACTGTTTTCCTGATTATTGACTCACTGTTGCTCAGATTATTGATCCACTGTTTATCAGATTACTGGCGCATTGTTTCTCTTAATATACACTCAATGTTTCACTGATTATCAAATCACTGTTTCACAGATTATTGACTCACTGTTTCCCTGATTATTGAATCACTGTATTTCTGATTATTGACCACCTGTTTCCCTGATTATTCACTTACTGCTTTTCTGATTATTAACTCAATGTTTCTCTGATTATTGGCCCATTGTTTCTCTGATTATACACTCCTTGTTTCTCAGGTTATTGATTGACTGTTTCTGTGATTTTTGACCCGCTGATTTTATCATTATTGAGCCGCTTTTTCTCTGATTATTGACCAGCGGTTTCGCAGATTTGCCATTCAATGTTTCTCAGATTGCTGACCCTCTGTTTCTCTGATTATTTACTCACTGTTTCTCTGATCTTTGACTCACTGTTTCTCTGATTATTGTTACCACTGTTTCCCTGATCATTGACTCACTGTTGCTCAGATTATTGAGCCGCTGTTCCTTTGATTATTGACTCACTGTTTTGCTGATTTTTGACTCACTGTTTCTCTGATTATTGTTACCACTGTTTTCCTGATTATTGACTCACTGTTGCTCAGATTATTGATCCACTGTTTATCAGATTACTGGCGCATTGTTTCTCTTAATATACACTCAATGTTTCACTGATTATCAAATCACTGTTTCACAGATTATTGACTCACTGTTTCCCTGATTATTGAATCACTGTATTTCTGATTATTGACCACCTGTTTCCCTGATTATTCACTTACTGCTTTTCTGATTATTAACTCAATGTTTCTCTGATTATTGGCCCATTGTTTCTCTGATTATACACTCCTTGTTTCTCAGGTTATTGATTGACTGTTTCTGTGATTTTTGACCCGCTGATTTTCTCATTATTGAGCCGCTTTTTCTCTGATTATTGACCAGCGGTTTCGCAGATTTGCCATTCAATGTTTCTCAGATTGCTGACCCTCTGTTTCTCTGATTATTTACTCACTGTTTCTCTGATCTTTGACTCACTGTTTCTCTGATTATTGTTACCACTGTTTCCCTGATCATTGACTCACTGTTGCTCAGATTATTGAGCCGCTGTTCCTTTGATTATTGACTCACTGTTTTGCTGATTTTTGACTCACTGTTTCTCTGATTATTGTTACCACTGTTTTCCTGATTATTGACTCACTGTTGCTCAGATTATTGATCCACTGTTTATCAGATTACTGGCGCATGGTTTCTCTTAGCATTCACTCAATGTTTCACTGATTATTATCTCACTGTTTCACAGATTATTGACTCACTGTTTCCCTGATTATTGACTCACTGTTTCTCTGATTATTGACCCACTATTTCTCTGATTATTCACTCACTGCTTCTCTGATTATTAACTCAATGTTTTTCTGATTATTGGCCCATTGTTTCTCTGATTATACATCCCCTCTTTCTCAGGTTATTGATTCACAGTTTCTCTGACTTTTGACCCGCTAATTTTCTCATTTTTGACCCACTGTCTCTCTGATTATTGACCCGCGATTTCTCAGATTATCCACTCAATATTTCAAAGATTACTGACCCTCTGTTTCTCTGATTATGAACTCACTGATTCTACGGTTTCGATGATTGCTGACCTGCTGTTTCTCTGATTTTGTGTCACTACATATAATTATAGATGCACTCTTTCTATCATTATCGACTCACTATTTCCCTAATTATTGACTCATTGTTGTTCAGATTATTGACCCGCTGTTCCTTTGATTATTGACTCGCTGTTTCTCTGATTTTTGACTCACTGCTACTAGTTATAGACATACTATTTCTCTGAATTTTGCCTCATTTACATTCTGATTATTCCCACAAGGTTTCTATGATTATTTACCCACTGTCTCTCTGAATTTTTTTAACAAAGGTTTCTCTGATTATTCATTCACTGGTTCTCTGATTCTTTACTCTCCATTTCACACGATTTTGAATCACTGTTTCACTGATACTTTTCGCGGTTCCCCTAATTATTGAGCCAGAGTTATCTTGATTAGTCACTCACTGCTTCTCTGATTATTCACTCGCCATTTCTCTGATAATTCACTCACTGTTTCTCTGATTATTGAACTACTATTTCTCTGATTATTGACCAACAGTTCCTCTGATTATTGACTCAATGTTTCACTGATTATTGACTCACTGTTACACTGATTAATGACTCCCTGTCTCCCTGATTATTGACCAATGCTTTCTCAGATTATTGACTCATAGTTTGCCTAATTATTGACTCAATGTTTCCCTGATTATTGACTCACTGTTTCCCTGATTTTTGACCCACCTTTTCTCTGATTATTCACTCAGTTCTTCTCCGATTATTCACTCACCATTTCTCTGATTACTGGACCACTGTTTCTCTCGTTATTCAACCTGCCTTTCTGAGGTTATTGATTCCCTGTTTCTCTGATTATTGACCCAATGTTTCTCTGATGTTTGACCCGCTGTTCCACTGATGTTTGACCCGTTGGTTCCCAGGTGCACAACTCACTGTTTCTCAGATTACTGTCCTTCTGTTTCTCTGATTATTTACTCACTTTTTCTCTGATTATTGACTCACTGTTTCTCTGATTATTGTTTCACTGTTTTCCTGATTATTGATTCACTGTTGCACTGATTATTGAATCACTGTTACCCTTCTTATTGACTCCCTGTCTCCCTGCTTATTGACCAATAGCTTCTCAGATTATTCACTCAAAGTTTGCCTGAATATTGACTCAATGTTTCATGATTATTAATTCACTGTTTCTCTGAATATTAACCCACTCTTTCTCTGATTATTCACTCACTGATTCTCCGATTATTCACTTACTGTTTCTCAGGTTATTGATTCCCTGTTTCTCTGATTATTGATTCGTTGTTTCTCTGATGACTGACTCGTTGGTTCTCTGATGTTTTACACGCTAGTTCTCAGATTAGCAACTCATTGTTTCTCAGATTACTGACCCTCTCTTTCTCTGATAATTTACTCACAGTTTCACGGATTATTGACTCACTGTTTCTCTGATTATTGTTTCACTGTTTCCCTGATTATAGACTCACCGTTGCTCAGATTATTGACCCACTGTTTATCAGATTACTGACGCATTGTTTCTCTGATTATTCACTCAATGTTTCTTTGATTATTGACTCACTGATTCACTGATTATTGACTCACTGTTACTCTGATTATTGACACCCTGTCTCCCTGATTATTGACCAAATGTTTCCCTGATTATTGACTCACTGTTTCTCTGATTATTGACCTATTGCTCTCTGATTATACACCCCCTCTTTCTCCGGTTATTCATTCACAGTTTCTCTGCCTTTTGGCCCGCTAATTTTCTCATTTTTGACCCACTGTCTCTCTGATTATTGACCCACGATTTCTCAGATTAGCCACTCAATTTTTCTCAGATTACTGACCCTCTGTTTCTCTGATTATTAACTCACTGATTCTACGGTTTCCATGATCTCTGACCTGCTGTTTCTCTGATTTTGTGTCACTGCATATAATTATAGATGCACTCTTTCTATCATTATTGACTCACTATTTCCCTGATTATTGACTCACTGTTGTTCAGATTATTGACCCGCTGTTCCTTTGATTATTGACTCGCTGTTTCTCTGATCTTTGACTCACTGCTACTAATTATAGACATACTGTTTCTCTGAATTTTGACTCATTTACATTCTGATTATTCCCGCATGGTTTCTATGATTATTGACCCACTGTCTCTCTGATTTTTTTTACCAAAGGTGTCTCTGATTATTCATTCACTGGTTCTCTGATTCTTTACTCTCCATTTCACTGAATTTTGAATCACAGTTTCACTGATTATTGTCTCGGTTCCCCTAATTATTGACCCAGAGTTTTCTTGATTAGTCACTCACTGTTTCTCTGATTATTCACTCGCCATTTCTCTGATTATTCACTCTTTGTTTCTCTGATTATTGAACTATTGTTTCTCTGATTATTGACCAACATTTCCTCTGATTATTGACTCACTATATCACTGATTATTGACTCACTGTTACCCTCATTATTGACTCAATGTTTCCCTGATTATTGAGTCACTGTTGCCTGATTTTTCACCCACCTTTTCTCTGATTGTTCACTAACTGCTTCTCCGATTATTCACTCAACTTTTCTCTGAATATTGGACCACTGTTTCTGTCATTATTCTCCCACGATTTCTGAGGTTATTGATTCCCTGTTTCTCTGATTATTGACCCGATGTTATCTGATTATTGACCCGCTGTTTCTCTGATGTTTGACCCACTGTTTCTCAGGTGCACAACTCACTGTTTCTCAGATTACTGACCCCCTGTTTCTCTGATAATTTACTCACTGTTTCTCTGATTTTTGTCTCACTGTTTCTCTGATTATTGTTACCACTGTTTTCCTGATTATTGACTCACTGTTGCTCAGATTATTGATCCAATGTTTATCAGATTACTGGCGCATTGTTTCTCTTAGTATTCACTCAATGTTTCACTGATTATTAACACACTGTTTCACAGATTATTGACTCACTGTTTTCCTGATTATTGACTCACTGTTTCTCTGATTATTGACCCACTATTTCTCTGATTATTCACTCACTGCTTCTCTGATTATTAACTCAATGTTTTTCTGGTTATTGGCCCATTGTTTCTCTGATTATACATCCCCTCTTTCTCTGGTTATTGATTCACAGTTTCTCTGACTTTTGACCCGCTAATTTTCTCATTTTTGACCCACTGTCTCTCTGATTATTGACCCGCGATTTCTCAGATTATCCACTCAATATTTCTAAAATTACTGACGCTCTGTTTCTCTGAGTATTAACTCACTGATTCTACGGTTTCCATGATTGCTGACTTGCTGTTTCTCTGATTTTGAGTCACTACATATAATTATAGATGCACTCTTTCTATCATTATCGACTCACTATTTCCCTGATTATTGACTCACTGTTGTTCAGATTATTGACCCGCTGTTCCTTTGATTATTGACTCGCTGTTTCTCTGATCTTTGACTCACTGCTACTAATTATAGACATACTGTTTCTCTGAATTTTGAATCATTTACTTTCTGATTATTGCCACAAGGTTTCTATGATTATTTACCCACTGTCTCTCTGAATTTTTTTAACAAAGTTTTCTCTGATTATTCATTCACTGGTTCTCTGATTCTTTACTGTCCATTTCACACAATTGTGAATCACTGTTTCACTGATATTTGTCGTGGTTCCCCTAATTATTGAGCCAGAGTTATCTTGATTAGTCACTCACTGTTTCTCTGATTATTCGCTCGACATTTCTCTGATAATTCACTCACTGTTTCTCTGATTATTGAACTACTATTTCTGTGATTATTGACCAACAGTTCCTCTGATTATTGACTAACTGTTTCACTGATTATTGACTCACTTTTACCCTGAATAATGACTCCCTGTCTCCCTGATTATTGACCAATGCTTTCTCAGATTATTGACTCACTGTTTCACTGATTATTGACACAATGTTACCCTGATTATTGACTCAATGTTTCCCTGATTATTGACTCACTGTTTCCTGATCTTTCACCCACCTTTTCTCTGATTATTCACTAACTGCTTCTCCGATTATTCACTCAAACCTTTTTCTGAATATCGGACCATTGTTTCTCTCATTATTCGCCCACGATTTCTGAGGTTATTGTTTCCCTGTTTCTCTGATTATTGACCCGATGTTATCTGATTATTGAGCCGCTGGTTCTCTGATGTTTGACCCACTGGTTCTCAGGTGCACAACTCACTGTTTCTCAGATTACTGACCCCCTGTTTCTCTGATAATTTACTCACTGTTTCTCTGATTTTTGACTCACTGTTTCTCTGATTATTGTTACCACTGTTTTCCTGATTATTGACTCACTGTTGCTCAGATTATTGATCCACTGTTTATCAGATTACTGGCGCATTGTTTCTCTTAATATACACTCAATGTTTCACTGATTATCAAATCACTGTTTCACAGATTATTGACTCACTGTTTCCCTGATTATTGAATCACTGTATTTCTGATTATTGACCACCTGTTTCCCTGATTATTCACTTACTGCTTTTCTGATTATTAACTCAATGTTTCTCTGATTATTGGCCCATTGTTTCTCTGATTATACACTCCTTGTTTCTCAGGTTATTGATTGACTGTTTCTGTGATTTTTGACCCGCTGATTTTATCATTATTGAGCCGCTTTTTCTCTGATTATTGACCAGCGGTTTCGCAGATTTGCCATTCAATGTTTCTCAGATTGCTGACCCTCTGTTTCTCTGATTATTTACTCACTGTTTCTCTGATGTTTGACTTACGGTTTCCATGATTACTGACCTCCTGTTTCTCTGATCTTTGAGTCACTACATATAATTATATATGCACTCTTACTATCATTATTGACTCACTGTTTCCCTGATCATTGACTCACTGTTGCTCAGATTATTGAGCCGCTGTTCCTTTGATTATTGACTCACTGTTTCTCTGATCTTTGACTCACTGTTTCTCTGATTATTGTTACCACTGTTTCCCTGATCATTGACTCACTGTTGCTCAGATTATTGAGCCGCTGTTCCTTTGATTATTGACTCACTGTTTTGCTGATTTTTGACTCACTGTTTCTCTGATTATTGTTACCACTGTTTTCCTGATTATTGACTCACTGTTGCTCAGATTATTGATCCACTGTTTATCAGATTACTGGCGCATGGTTTCTCTTAGTATTCACTCAATGTTTCACTGATTATTATCTCACTGTTTCACAGATTATTGACTCACTGTTTCCCTGATTATTGACTCACTGTTTCTCTGATTATTGACCCACTATTTCACTGATTATTCACTCACTGCTTCTCTGATTATTAACTCAATGTTTTTCTGATTATTGGCCCATTGTTTCTCTGATTATACATCCCCTCTTTCTCAGGTTATTGATTCACAGTTTCTCTGACTTTTGACCCGCTAATTTTCTCATTTTTGACCCACTGTCTCTCTGATTATTGACCCGCGATTTCTCAGATTATCCACTCAATATTTCAAAGATTACTGACCCTCTGTTTCTCTGATTATGAACTCACTGATTCTACGGTTTCGATGATTGCTGACCTGCTGTTTCTCTGATTTTGTGTCACTACATATAATTATAGATGCACTCTTTCTATCATTATCGACTCACTATTTCCCTAATTATTGACTCATTGTTGTTCAGATTATTGACCCGCTGTTCCTTTGATTATTGACTCGCTGTTTCTCTGATTTTTGACTCACTGCTACTAGTTATAGACATACTATTTCTCTGAATTTTGCCTCATTTACATTCTGATTATTCCCACAAGGTTTCTATGATTATTTACCCACTGTCTCTCTGAATTTTTTTAACAAAGGTTTCTCTGATTATTCATTCACTGGTTCTCTGATTCTTTACTCTCCATTTCACACGATTTTGAATCACTGTTTCACTGATACTTTTCGCGGTTCCCCTAATTATTGAGCCAGAGTTATCTTGATTAGTCACTCACTGCTTCTCTGATTATTCACTCGCCATTTCTCTGATAATTCACTCACTGTTTCTCTGATTATTGAACTACTATTTCTCTGATTATTGACCAACAGTTCCTCTGATTATTGACTCAATGTTTCACTGATTATTGACTCACTGTTACACTGATTAATGACTCCCTGTCTCCCTGATTATTGACCAATGCTTTCTCAGATTATTGACTCATAGTTTGCCTAATTATTGACTCAATGTTTCCCTGATTATTGACTCACTGTTTCCCTGATTTTTGACCCACCTTTTCTCTGATTATTCACTCAGTTCTTCTCCGATTATTCACTCACCATTTCTCTGATTACTGGACCACTGTTTCTCTCGTTATTCAACCTGCCTTTCTGAGGTTATTGATTCCCTGTTTCTCTGATTATTGACCCAATGTTTCTCTGATGTTTGACCCGCTGTTCCACTGATGTTTGACCCGTTGGTTCCCAGGTGCACAACTCACTGTTTCTCAGATTACTGTCCTTCTGTTTCTCTGATTATTTACTCACTTTTTCTCTGATTATTGACTCACTGTTTCTCTGATTATTGTTTCACTGTTTTCCTGATTATTGATTCACTGTTGCACTGATTATTGAATCACTGTTACCCTTCTTATTGACTCCCTGTCTCCCTGCTTATTGACCAATAGCTTCTCAGATTATTCACTCAAAGTTTGCCTGAATATTGACTCAATGTTTCATGATTATTAATTCACTGTTTCTCTGAATATTAACCCACTCTTTCTCTGATTATTCACTCACTGATTCTCCGATTATTCACTTACTGTTTCTCAGGTTATTGATTCCCTGTTTCTCTGATTATTGATTCGTTGTTTCTCTGATGACTGACTCGTTGGTTCTCTGATGTTTTACACGCTAGTTCTCAGATTAGCAACTCACTGTTTCTCAGATTACTGACCCTCTCTTTCTCTGATAATTTACTCACAGTTTCACGGATTATTGACTCACTGTTTCTCTGATTATTGTTTCACTGTTTCCCTGATTATAGACTCACCGTTGCTCAGATTATTGACCCACTGTTTATCAGATTACTGACGCATTGTTTCTCTGATTATTCACTCAATGTTTCTTTGATTATTGACTCACTGATTCACTGATTATTGACTCACTGTTACTCTGATTATTGACACCCTGTCTCCCTGATTATTGACCAAATGTTTCCCTGATTATTGACTCACTGTTTCTCTGATTATTGACCTATTGCTCTCTGATTATACACCCCCTCTTTCTCCGGTTATTCATTCACAGTTTCTCTGACTTTTGGCCCGCTAATTTTCTCATTTTTGACCCACTGTCTCTCTGATTATTGACCCACGATTTCTCAGATTAGCCACTCAATATTTCTCAGATTACTGACCCTCTGTTTCTCTGATTATTAACTCACTGATTCTACGGTTTCCATGATCTCTGACCTGCTGTTTCTCTGATTTTGTGTCACTGCATATAATTATAGATGCACTCTTTCTATCATTATTGACTCACTATTTCCCTGATTATTGACTCACTGTTGTTCAGATTATTGACCCGCTGTTCCTTTGATTATTGACTCGCTGTTTCTCTGATCTTTGACTCACTGCTACTAATTATAGACATACTGTTTCTCTGAATTTTGACTCATTTACATTCTGATTATTCCCGCATGGTTTCTATGATTATTGACCCACTGTCTCTCTGATTTTTTTTACCAAAGGTGTCTCTGATTATTCATTCACTGGTTCTCTGATTCTTTACTCTCCATTTCACTGAATTTTGAATCACAGTTTCACTGATTATTGTCTCGGTTCCCCTAATTATTGACCCAGAGTTTTCTTGATTAGTCACTCACTGTTTCTCTGATTATTCACTCGCCATTTCTCTGATTATTCACTCTTTGTTTCTCTGATTATTGAACTATTGTTTCTCTGATTATTGACCAACATTTCCTCTGATTATTGACTCACTATATCACTGATTATTGACTCACTGTTACCCTCATTATTGACTCAATGTTTCCCTGATTATTGAGTCACTGTTGCCTGATTTTTCACCCACCTTTTCTCTGATTGTTCACTAACTGCTTCTCCGATTATTCACTCAACTTTTCTCTGAATATTGGACCACTGTTTCTGTCATTATTCTCCCACGATTTCTGAGGTTATTGATTCCCTGTTTCTCTGATTATTGACCCGATGTTATCTGATTATTGACCCGCTGTTTCTCTGATGTTTGACCCACTGTTTCTCAGGTGCACAACTCACTGTTTCTCAGATTACTGACCCCCTGTTTCTCTGATAATTTACTCACTGTTTCTCTGATTTTTGTCTCACTGTTTCTCTGATTATTGTTACCACTGTTTTCCTGATTATTGACTCACTGTTGCTCAGATTATTGATCCAATGTTTATCAGATTACTGGCGCATTGTTTCTCTTAGTATTCACTCAATGTTTCACTGATTATTAACACACTGTTTCACAGATTATTGACTCACTGTTTTCCTGATTATTGACTCACTGTTTCTCTGATTATTGACCCACTATTTCTCTGATTATTCACTCACTGCTTCTCTGATTATTAACTCAATGTTTTTCTGGTTATTGGCCCATTGTTTCTCTGATTATACATCCCCTCTTTCTCTGGTTATTGATTCACAGTTTCTCTGACTTTTGACCCGCTAATTTTCTCATTTTTGACCCACTGTCTCTCTGATTATTGACCCGCGATTTCTCAGATTATCCACTCAATATTTCTAAAATTACTGACGCTCTGTTTCTCTGAGTATTAACTCACTGATTCTACGGTTTCCATGATTGCTGACTTGCTGTTTCTCTGATTTTGAGTCACTACATATAATTATAGATGCACTCTTTCTATCATTATCGACTCACTATTTCCCTGATTATTGACTCACTGTTGTTCAGATTATTGACCCGCTGTTCCTTTGATTATTGACTCGCTGTTTCTCTGATCTTTGACTCACTGCTACTAATTATAGACATACTGTTTCTCTGAATTTTGAATCATTTACTTTCTGATTATTGCCACAAGGTTTCTATGATTATTTACCCACTGTCTCTCTGAATTTTTTTAACAAAGTTTTCTCTGATTATTCATTCACTGGTTCTCTGATTCTTTACTGTCCATTTCACACAATTGTGAATCACTGTTTCACTGATATTTGTCGTGGTTCCCCTAATTATTGAGCCAGAGTTATCTTGATTAGTCACTCACTGTTTCTCTGATTATTCGCTCGACATTTCTCTGATAATTCACTCACTGTTTCTCTGATTATTGAACTACTATTTCTGTGATTATTGACCAACAGTTCCTCTGATTATTGACTAACTGTTTCACTGATTATTGACTCACTTTTACCCTGAATAATGACTCCCTGTCTCCCTGATTATTGACCAATGCTTTCTCAGATTATTGACTCACTGTTTCACTGATTATTGACACAATGTTACCCTGATTATTGACTAAATGTTTCCCTGATTATTGACTCACTGTTTCCTGATCTTTCACCCACCTTTTCTCTGATTATTCACTAACTGCTTCTCCGATTATTCACTCAAACCTTTTTCTGAATATCGGACCATTGTTTCTCTCATTATTCGCCCACGATTTCTGAGGTTATTGTTTCCCTGTTTCTCTGATTATTGACCCGATGTTATCTGATTATTGAGCCGCTGGTTCTCTGATGTTTGACCCACTGGTTCTCAGGTGCACAACTCACTGTTTCTCAGATTACTGACCCCCTGTTTCTCTGATAATTTACTCACTGTTTCTCTGATTTTTGACTCACTGTTTCTCTGATTATTGTTACCACTGTTTTCCTGATTATTGACTCACTGTTGCTCAGATTATTGATCCACTGTTTATCAGATTACTGGCGCATTGTTTCTCTTAATATACACTCAATGTTTCACTGATTATCAAATCACTGTTTCACAGATTATTGACTCACTGTTTCCCTGATTATTGAATCACTGTATTTCTGATTATTGACCACCTGTTTCCCTGATTATTCACTTACTGCTTTTCTGATTATTAACTCAATGTTTCTCTGATTATTGGCCCATTGTTTCTCTGATTATACACTCCTTGTTTCTCAGGTTATTGATTGACTGTTTCTGTGATTTTTGACCCGCTGATTTTATCATTATTGAGCCGCTTTTTCTCTGATTATTGACCAGCGGTTTCGCAGATTTGCCATTCAATGTTTCTCAGATTGCTGACCCTCTGTTTCTCTGATTATTTACTCACTGTTTCTCTGATGTTTGACTTACGGTTTCCATGATTACTGACCTCCTGTTTCTCTGATCTTTGAGTCACTACATATAATTATATATGCACTCTTACTATCATTATTGACTCACTGTTTCCCTGATCATTGACTCACTGTTGCTCAGATTATTGAGCCGCTGTTCCTTTGATTATTGACTCACTGTTTCTCTGATCTTTGACTCACTGTTTCTCTGATTATTGTTACCACTGTTTCCCTGATCATTGACTCACTGTTGCTCAGATTATTGAGCCGCTGTTCCTTTGATTATTGACTCACTGTTTTGCTGATTTTTGACTCACTGTTTCTCTGATTATTGTTACCACTGTTTTCCTGATTATTGACTCACTGTTGCTCAGATTATTGATCCACTGTTTATCAGATTACTGGCGCATGGTTTCTCTTAGTATTCACTCAATGTTTCACTGATTATTATCTCACTGTTTCACAGATTATTGACTCACTGTTTCCCTGATTATTGACTCACTGTTTCTCTGATTATTGACCCACTATTTCACTGATTATTCACTCACTGCTTCTCTGATTATTAACTCAATGTTTTTCTGATTATTGGCCCATTGTTTCTCTGATTATACATCCCCTCTTTCTCAGGTTATTGATTCACAGTTTCTCTGACTTTTGACCCGCTAATTTTCTCATTTTTGACCCACTGTCTCTCTGATTATTGACCCGCGATTTCTCAGATTATCCACTCAATATTTCAAAGATTACTGACCCTCTGTTTCTCTGATTATGAACTCACTGATTCTACGGTTTCGATGATTGCTGACCTGCTGTTTCTCTGATTTTGTGTCACTACATATAATTATAGATGCACTCTTTCTATCATTATCGACTCACTATTTCCCTAATTATTGACTCATTGTTGTTCAGATTATTGACCCGCTGTTCCTTTGATTATTGACTCGCTGTTTCTCTGATTTTTGACTCACTGCTACTAGTTATAGACATACTATTTCTCTGAATTTTGC